>NC_090072.1:5052418-5352418 GCF_038355195.1 Osmerus mordax | reverse complement strand
AAGTCACAGGAGTCACATCAACTTCCGCCAGGAATAGTTAAGTCAATTAGTAGTTGAGGGATTGGGACCAAGGCCTCTGTGATTGGCTCACGGTCTCAAAGAGAGTGTGTAACTAGTACCTCTCACAGGTACAGTCAACGTATAAATGTCCAGCTAAAAATGTAGGTCTGCACACAATGTTTTTATCATTAATGCTACCATCAGGAATGGTGCTGTAAAAAAAAATATATACAATGGTTGAAAATAAACAATAATGAAAATAAAACCTATTTTTCTGCTCCAGGGGTGACTTGCATGCATTAAGCCTAAAAAGCCATTAGCAGAAAGGTGTGGAGCACGAGGCAAGGCGAGCAGCCAGCGGAGTCCATGGTTCGGACCCCTGGAGCAGTGGTAGATGATCCCTCCCAGTGCCGCTCCTCCTGGGGGTCTGGATGTTACCAGGCTGGGGGGCTTCCAGAGATACAGGGGTTGAGGGGAGGTGACTTGCTCGGGGGCATCTATCGAAGGACAGTGCCCCCTGGGACACCAACCTGATCCATTTTTAGGTTCCTACTCTCGCACACACAAAGTGAACTTGAACTTCTCTTCGGCTTTCTTAAAATAAAGTGGCAATCTTGGGATTATCTTAGACCTACAGTGAGTGCTGCTGACCTAAATAGTGCTCGCTAGCAGGCAGCAAAGACTGAAATGGATCAGATTGCTGTCATCTGTAGGGACTTGGGGTTTTGTGACTTTAATTTGTAGGTCTTGTCAAGATTCTCAAGAGCAGGGAGGAGAGGGTTAGAGAAGACGGAGAGAGTCTGATGAATAATCAGTCTCATTCGGACCGTGCATGTTAATGTGCTTCTTTTTTGGGGTTA
This sequence comes from Osmerus mordax, assembly GCF_038355195.1. NCBI lineage: Eukaryota > Metazoa > Chordata > Actinopteri > Osmeriformes > Osmeridae > Osmerus > Osmerus mordax. Next base: position 5,351,558 of record NC_090072.1, on the reverse strand, counting down.
TGCTCAGTGATGGAGGCTCGGCCAGTAAACAGCTCTTCATGCATCTGATACCTAAATACCCTATCTGGTAAGAGGGATAAAGCTAGCTAGTGCCAACACCATCGACAGACTCATCAATACAAATATAATTTAAAATGGCCCATCACATTAATTGTGTGAATTTCCTGCCACAAGGGATTCTGGGATATCAGAGAATTATTGGGAACAGGAAAAAGGATGATCCCAAGCTCTTCCCTTGATGCATTCAGGCTTTGTTTGGCCTTTCATCTGTGAACCACTTGGTAAGCAAAGTCTTATTTGCCAGTTGGCGATTTAAGAATTTGAGAGTCAGACACTGTTGAAAGGGGGAGGAGCTATACTGGCCTGCTAAGTTACAATTAGTGCTGCAATGGGTAAGCATTTAAAACCAGATGGGTTTTCTCAGGGGAGGGGTGGAGAGAGACGGTTGGTTGAGAACTGCATCGGGTTGGTGTGTCTGGGGAAAGGGGACTGGGTATGATTGCGGGCAAAGGTTGTTTGATTTTGTTGTGGCCCCATTGGCACTTGTTTGGTACAGTCTCTAGAGTAGGGCACTAGAAAGAGGGATGGAGAGAGCATTACTGCGGCAGGCGAGCAGGAAGGAAGGAAAGAGGTAGAGAAGCAAGGGGAGGGATGAGGAGAGCAGAGGACAGAGCAGGCGAGCAGCGTAAGAGAACCATCCACTTGCCTTGAGGAGACTGAATGAGAGATACAGGCGAAGAGGAAAGAAAGGAATCTGAAAAAATAAAAAGGACAGAAGAATGAACATCCTGCAATGGCAGCAGGTAACTCCGTTCCCCATAACAACCCGCTCTCCCGCCCCCTCCCCCCCTTCTATGCATTAACCAAAGAGGTCCTATGCATTAACTAAAGAAGTGCTTTCTGACATCCAACCTTATCCACTCTATAGACGCTACACTTTACAAAACTATCAGAAGCTACTGTGCAAGCACTATTGTAAAGACAAATCCTTTATGTCCATGCAAGTCTGAGATTCTATTATTTTACTCCAAGTAACTTAAACATCAGTCCATGCACTTATTGTTTCCTATGCAAGCAAAGTAGAAGACAGACAGAAAGGAATAGACAGATAACAAGACTACATTCAAACTATAGACAAACACCACTGTATGTACAGTTACCAGAAAGAATAGCATAGTTTCCAATAACACTGTAAGACTAAGTATCCATTTTATACTTAAGTCTTTTATGTTTCTCACAATTACTAAAGATGCCATCCAGACACCCACATCGCACTCACTGGATGGGAATTATGTAACCTTAACAAGTGAACACATTTTCTGCCTCACTTCTGAACCTCACGTGATCTTCCTGAATACAATATCAGCCTTTGTCGAGCACGAACAGTCTCCATGAATATTGAAGTAGGGCTGAGGTACACATGTTTGCTTTGCCTTCTGGCACGCCTCACGGTTGAACATTTACCACATGCAGACATCCAAGGAACTTATGAGCAATGTGAGGGATGTCCACTCCTTAAGCAGGTTGATCAAGAATCGCTGTCGCTGTGAATGAATCACAGCCAGACACAGGCAGGTTGGGCTGGCTGTTGGCACCGCTTGAGAAACGCCCGCCTCGCTTTGCAGCATTCCAATTCTCAGACTCTCCCAGAAGCGCACTCTCACTACGACACGCCTTCAGATTTTCCCACAACCGAAGCACCAATGCACTCACCCTTTTGTTGACATCTGCTCATCCACAGAGACATCCTTGAAATTGCACTTGGTGTCTACTATGCAATGCAAACTAGTACAATTGTATATGTTACAGATGTGCCAGGGACTGTCTATCTAGCTTTATACATCCACCATTGTGCAAGAGCAAATGGTGCTGAAAATGCCTCTCGTGAGGAAGATGGTGACTCTGTGACAAGGGTTAAACATGCCCTCATCCCAATTCATGTTTTCAACACCGCAGGTCTTCCGTGTCAAAACTATCAGGCGGGTGGACTGGAAGTGAAGACACTTTGCCACTGTGTCGCCTCCTTCACTTCTAGCACTGCTTGGCATGTCTGTGGGGCTGGAGGTCACTAGAGGAGGGTTGGGGGAGGCTGGAGGTAGCTGGGGGGTTGACACATGGAATTCCAGTCACGCCAGCCATTTCAGTCCCATCCCTAGGAGCGACGAGACATGACACCTGAACCCCCGAGCTGGTTTGCTGCCTCAGCCCAAATGAGCGACCTTACAGTTTATAGTCAGCTCCCGAGCCTGCCAGAGAGAGAGAAACGAGAGGCACAGAGAGAGGGAGAGAAACGAGAGGCACAGCAAGAGGGCGAGGGAGCCAAAAGAACCTCATGTTCTCTCCAGACTCTAGGCCGAGGTAGGGCAGGATCTACAAGCTCACAGCTCTATACTGTCTACATAATTCCCTTTCCTCTGACAGTTGCTACTGGATCTGTGGAGGACGTTAATGCTGTAAATCTATGACCGAGAGAATATCACTTTCATGTTCACAAAAAAACTATGACACGTGATAAGATCATTTGTCTTGTGTTTGTCATGTAGCAAATGTAACCTTAACCAGCGATTGTCCTTGTCAAATTTAGCATAGGCCTAGACTTTATGGGGCGGCGTTTGACATTGACTATAAACTGAAAATAGGTGGACATTCAGATCAAATGTCTATAGACTGTGAAACCTGAGAAGCATTGCAGCAGAGCATTTAGCTTTGCCAACATTTGTCGATACAAATTTAATTAGCCATGCTGATTAACAATGTGCCTACAGAAGCCATCTATCTACTTTGGGCTTTACCGTCAGTGGTTTGGCCTAATAGGAAAACTATAAATAGACAGTTGGGCAGAAGTGAGGAGAGAGGAAATACTCATTTTACAACATTAAATCAAACACTTACAGGTTTGACACCTTAAACCATTTGCATAGCATATTTGTAAAAAGCGATGTGTATTACAAACTCTTTCAGGGGGATATTGTAATAAAGTAATTGATGGAAAAAATATTCACAATAATCATATGCCATGTTTCAGGAAGCTGTTGAGATCTCTTGGATTCATTTTGAAATGTCACTTCCTTGGTGACAAGTGTGGCTCTTCAGCATGCCATGGAAGCATGCTGGGTTCTTTCAGTGCAGAAGAACATAGGAGAGACTCGCCAGACCATCTGCGATGACTGGTATGGCAGATGATGTGGCACAAACTAAAGAACACAATACAATGACTTAACACATAATTTCTGCCTTCACCTGTTCTCACGATGACAAGGGAAGGTATTGGACTTCTTGTACCCATGTTCTAACTGACCTGCTAGGCCATCCCTAGCCTGTGATATGAAATTATACTACTGACACTGGCAGTGACGCAGTGAATCATTACAGGACTACTGGCAGGTTGGTCAGCAGATACCATTTTAGAGGAGATAAAGAAAAAGTCTGAGAGGACATTTATGGAGGCTACCATAATAGGTTTAACATTTACAATGGGTGAATATCTTAGAAAAAACTCTTATAATTGTATTTTTCTTAGTTGGTTTTAAAATGCTATTTTCATACAAAATTGCCATGACACCAATCAATTAACAACTGGTTTACGTGGGAGTAAGCTATGAACTGAAACAAGGTTGCTGTCAGACATTGGTTACAGTGACAATAGTGTAGGCTTATCCTCGAATAAAACGGACCAAGGTACGTTTAGAATTCATTTTATTAATCTCCTTAAAATAAATTCAAGTGTAACGGCAAAATATTGTAGCAAAAAGTATCGAATTGAAATGCTGGTGCTGGGACATGCTCTGTAATCCATTTCCATGGCTTTGTTTACCATTTGGTAAAACGATACACCGACACAAAAAAGCAACGCGCCTTTAAGAGATCCTCCCTTTGCCCGTTGCCGAGTAACAATGCATCTGCAGTGCAGATCACAGTCGCCGCAACATGTAGCTTTCTGAATTGATCGAGGTCCTATGAGGGAATAATTATTGTCACCATATTCCGTTCGCATTTCTGTTTTAAAAGATGTAAGCTAGAGCTATGAAAGCAAACTTAAAGAATTCACAGAACATCATCATCTTGAGGTTATGGTACGGGGGTGGGATTTTTCTAGGCCGTAGCCTAATATAGACTAGGGTTAACTGTTTACCATGGGTATAGCACATACTCTGCACAGACAATTGTGTGTCGGATTATCTGTGTGGTTTTAATTATTTTTCACTAGCAACTTTTACCATATTAAATTCAAGGCACCAATGTATGCTCACGTGTAGGCACTTCTGTTTGTCTGTATATTCAATTCTAGACTAATTACCATGGCATCAATTTATCACCAAGAAACGGCAAGTCAACTAGCACTACTGCCTAAGACTTGGCATGGCTCGTTGATAATGACAGGACTAACCTCTGCATGACAACCACAATCCTGAAAAGGCAATAATCAACTGACACAGAGGGGTTCAGGAAGTTTCAGGAAGATCTTTAAAACGAAACAAAGACATATAGTCTACAAAATATAGGCTATACCCTTTCTCTTGATGTTTTGCACACAGGAGGTGCCATTTTCATGCTACTCGGGCCATCGTTATCAGTAATAAATATTCACAGAAACAGGCTGACTGACTGAATTCGCAGACAGTTTTTCTTACCAGATAGTTTTGAATCTTTGGTAGCAGAGTTCTGGCCATCCGCAAACCCCTGCGACGACGATATCTGGGCGGACTGCATTGGATCCATTTTTCAATAAATGATATAGCTGCACAAAACTTGAATGTATGCTGCTTATCGGCTGTTGTCCTTTAAATTGGTTATTCGGCCGACTATCCTTGTATTCCCCAAGAGTGGGACGTTGTGGCACCGAGCTACACCTTCACGCACACGTCCAAGAACTGAATCGCTGTAGATGTGAGCAGGGGGACAGACCAGTAGGAAATATTGCTAAATCAGGATGAGAGGTTGACGTTCGCCCTTAAAGGGATATCTGTCTATTATCTTACATAGGCTTACATGCAAACCATTTACCGTTGTTTTCAAATATACAAGCTAGCGTAGCCTATAGTTTGAAACGGACAGATCTATGTTTAACACAGAGTTTATTTTGGATTGGATTTACTGAGATATACTTTTACTTACAAGGACAGATCATAATTTTTTGATGTTCTATTGCAAGTTTATGTAAACCAGTTGGCCTACACCTGTGACGATTTGATTCAGATATAGGCTAGGCCTAGGCTAAGGACAAGGCTTTAAACATAGGCTTAAGTGTAACATTTGACATATGAGTTGTTCAAATGTCCTTAGGATTGTGTAAGATCAGACATAATGTGTGGAAAGGCACGAACGTTTGCACATGAATCGCCTAATTAACAATAACGATCAAAGCGATGAAGACGTCAAGGCACAAATAGGTCTATAAATGCAATAAAAACGCGAAACGAAAGCGTTTATCATGCTTCACACAGCACAGACCATGCAGTGTGCACGCCTCTTGTCATTATGTAATGTTTACTACAGTTCCATTTTGTAACAATGTGGCTGAATAATATTGTAATGTTGCCACCTGCTGGCGATTCATATTGCCCATTCTCTTGTTCCTAAAATAGTTACTCTAAACTACATTTCCACAAATGCATCTGTTCACAAGACAGCAGACACAACGAGGCTTGTTGTAAAGTGTTCAACATTTGCATGGGTTTGTTAACTTGAGTCCACAGGGATGGTTACCATCCTACGTAAAGGCCCGGCGTGTCTGTTGTAGATCTGTGAAAACGCATGCGTTGCTCGAGTTTTGTTGCATGTGACCTCCTCTCTAACAGTCATCATAGAACTGCGCGGCAAAAGAAAAGCACAAACAAAAACATGTGGGTGCAGCTGTAAGTGAGTGGTGCGTATTCAATTTATTAGGAAATGTGAATTTACTCTGTAAACTGAGTAGAAGGCATTTAATGTGTACTTTATGGTGTATCAGTCATTCATATGATGGTGTAATAGCTAGCTTGCTAACTTAGCCTACGTTAGCGGGCAATTAGCTTCTAGCTATCTAGCCTACTAGCCTATTACAAATCTTAATTTGCTGTATAACTAGCTAGCTCTAACTGAATGTATCTGAATCTGTGAATATGCACGTTTAGTATTGTCAAATCGAACTAGATATTCCATAACTATATAATTATAATCTTTATTTTGCGAGTAGAATTGACACGTTTCCACGAAAAGACAATTCAAGCAAGCTAGTGCTAGGTAGCTAGCTAATTACAGAATAGTGTTGAAAGCCATGCCATGATATCACGGACATTGATACGTATTTATTTTCCCTATCTATGAACTCGTTTTATATACTTGACGTCAGCGGTCGCTGGACAGGCAAGTGCCACTCCCACCCCGCCACAGGCTCTACCATGTTATACAGCTCGTTCTCGTCGTAGGTTAGGTAGCAGGATCCAAGTCTGGCTGGTTAAACTATTAATTTCATTATAATATAGCTAATACTGTTGTTTTTGTTTTTATCCAGTCTATATGACATCTCTCCAGCCAGTTGAATGACTGCGAGCTGTGTCCTCTGAACGGATAACATGGGGCTACACTCGGCTCAAAAGAAACACTTCCCGCTGCGTGGGGTCGAAGGGGTGGTCCAGTTGTTCGATGCTGAGCTTAAGAAGTCCGAACCAGACATGGCGCTACTGTCCCTGGTACTGGGTTTTGTTGAACACTTCCTGGCTGTGAACAGGGTCATACCAATAAATGTTCCTGGTGTCCGGTTCGAACCATTGGAGCCGGACTGTCCAAACTCCTGCTTCCCTACGGTGGAGCTGGGCATGGTCTCAGCCTTGCATGAACGCTTCACAGCCCAAATCCGGGGGGCAGTGGACCTGTCCCAGTACCGGAGGCCTCCTGGCGGCTCCAGTAGAGAACTGGTTAAGAAGGTGTCAGATGTGATCTGGAACAGTCTCAGTCGCTCCTACTTCAAGGACCGTGCCCACATTCAGTCCCTCTTCAGCCTCATTACTGGTACGAGTCAACTGGAAGAGATAGTAGACACTGAGGTTTCCTGTTTTCAGTATAGGGTGTGGCTTAAACTAACTCAAAGTAAATTATGTTTTAATCAGGCACAAAGTTGGACAGCTCAGGTGTGGCGTTTGCAGTGGTGGCAGCCTGCCAGGTGCTGGGACTGAAGGATGTCCACCTGGCGCTGTCCGAGGACCATGCCTGGGTGATCTTTGGGAAGAACGGAGAGGAGACGGCAGAAGTGACCTGGCACGGGAAGGGCAACGAGGACCGGCGAGGACAGACTGTCAGCGGAGGAGTCAGTGAGAGGGTGAGGCACTGACCACTGCACAGACTGGAGGGAGGAGGGTGTTATCTTCAACAATATTAGCTAACAGAGCAATTGGATTGACGGACCACAATCTGACTGATGTCTGATACATTAATGGTAGTTGGTTACTACGGGCGGGAATCTTTTGGTACCTCACGATTCGTAAAGATTCTTGGGGTCACGATTTGATAAAAAATCTCGATTTTTAATTTAAAAAAATAAAATAAAAAAAGATTTACATAAATAAAAACATTTACATTTATGAATCGCTAGAAGACTGAATCACGATTCAAATGTGAATCTATTTTTTCCCCTATTGGTTACCTGCAAGTCCTACTACATGAAGCATTCAATGCGGAACCATCTAGATGTTCTTCCTTGAGTCCTTAGGTTCTGTTTGTCATAATTGTGTAAATATAATTCCAAATCCTGATTGTCAAACTGCTTTCCTCATTCCTCCCTCAGAGCTGGCTGTACCTCAAGGGCTCCTACATGAAGTGCAACAGGAACATGGAAGTGGCCTTCATGGTGTGTGCCATCAACCCTTCTCTGGACCTGCACACAGACAGCTCTGAGCTGTTGCAACTTCAACAAGTAAGATCTCTCACACTAACACACACACTTATATCAGGGGTACTAAACTACATGCATTTCACAAGGGAAGCAATCATGCACCTGTGTTTAACTCATCAAAGTCTTTCTTTGTAATGCGCTCAGTCTGATCTGCTGTCATTTCCCATCCAATTTTCTCTCCCTTTCATCTGTGTCTCTGAAACGGCTGCTCGCGCACAGAGGCTCCTTTGGCTGCTGTATGATCGAGGAGACCTGGAGAGGTGAGATGACTGAGACAGAATCCAAAGCTCTCCTAAAACGTAGAAAAAAACGAATCCGAGTCACTGTTTGCTGCCTGAGATATCAGCGTCCCCTTCTGTTCTCCCAACTGAGCAGTTCCTTCCCTCTTATGCTTTCAGGTATCCCATGGCCATGGGCACCCTGGCAGACTTGGAAGACCAGGAGCCTTTACCTGGCAAAGAGAGCCCCTTCGCCATCCACCTCAAAGTGAGTGTGATGTTGCAGTGTCCTCGGGTCAAAAATCCGACGCCAGACCATTCCATCCATGAGTAAGATGTCATGTGACTCTGTTTTTTTGTATTCCTTTGCTTTTAAGGCTGTGAACTCCGCGAAGAAGTACTACAACAACGAGCATATTTACCCGTTCATGTACCTGGCAGGCTACCACTATCGTCACCGGGAGGTTCGGGAGGCACTGGGCTCCTGGGCCGAGGCTGCCTCCGTCATGCAGGAGTGAGTCAGCAGTCTCCACATTAAGCTGGGTTCTTTACCTCTGCGCACTGCAGTTACTTACATTTATTTCACATCGACACAAATTAATATTATAGACAATATGCTGTCTAGGAAACCACATGCTCGTGGTTATATCCAGGGACAGATGGAATGGTAGTTGACTACAGGTTTTCACAGATACCATATGTAAATTCTGCTCAGTTGTAGTTTCATCAGAGTAACAGTAGAGGTCAGACTCACAGCTTAAATGCTGTTTTAACTGCGACCATGTAATGTGATAATGCATAACGTTCCACATTGTCAGTCCCTGGTAATTGTTTGTTGTACCTCAAATCAGGTACAAATATATGTGAAATTATAATTTTGTGGCTCTTACACATTCACAAGTGTCCCTGGAGGAACTGTCTATGACAAGTGAAGCTCTGTAACGTGTGAGTGTGCGTGCGAGCACAAACAGAGGGTTTGTAGCCTAGTATCAATGTCTCCAGTCCGGGCAGGAAACCTCCCTCCGTCTCCCAGCCCTGGCTCTTCTCCTCGGGGACCGTAAACCTGCACTTTCCTCCCACTTAAACACACACTTCATGTGGCTTTCTGGCAGTCTGCCCTGGGGGCTAAAAATACAGCCCAGAGCGGAGCAACGTGGAGAAGGCCATCCCTCTGTCATCTTCCTGGGGGATGTGAGCTGGGGGCACGCCCTGAGCTGTGGCGCATCCCTCTACCTCTGCTCTGCTTCCCTTTCCCCCCTGCCTCTTCCTGGCCCTCCATTGTTCTTCAGGATAAGCACCCTCCCATTCTCTTTTGTGAAAGAGATATTAAGGGTGAAATACCAATGTTTGGGTTGCGTTGACTTTGTATATTCCGTGATTCTTTCAGTTTGCGTACTAATGATGTCATGCAGTATTCCAGTCTAGCCTCTCACCAACCTTAGACCCATGCAAAAGAATGTTACTCAGACTGTGAAGACCCTTCACAAATGGCCGCTATAGCCAATAAAAAAAAAAACATTGAAACTAGTTTTCAATGCCTTCCAGTTCATAATTTCTGGGTCTGTTTTCTAATCTTCTTCCGTGGTTCCCTCTCCCCAGCTACAACTATTTCAGGGAGGATGAGGAGATCTACAAGGAGTTTTTTGACATCGCCAATGACGTCATCCCCACCTTGCTGAAGGAAACGGCCGCTGCTGCTGAAAATGGAGGGGAGGGGGGCGAGGAATCGGAGAAGGTGACTGATACTGTTCTAGCATGGTGATGTTTAAAATGACCTGTTCTAGCAGGGTGATGTTTTGGCTGCTGTTCTTTCCTCTTAATCTCCTCCACCTTCCGATAATGAGATCTCATCCCAGTTAGTGTTTTGCATTATGATGTATGAACTCCCCTTTACTGGCCCTCTCTCTCCTTTTTAATTTATTCTACTCATTGTATTATATTACTTTACATTACACATATTCAGTTTTGTCCGTCTGAATTTCTCCTGATCTTTGCTCAGGACCAGCCCAAGCAAGCTGATGCCCTCTCCGCCCTCCAAGACCCAGAATGCTTTGCTCACCTGCTGCGTTTCTACGATGGCATCTGCAAGTGGGAGGAGGGGAGCCCTACCCCTGTCCTGCATGTAGGCTGGGCCACCTACCTGGTCCAGTCCCTTAGCCGCTTCGATGCTCAGGTACAAACATGCTGCTGCCCCTTAAAGGTGCTGTCTGGGTCCATGTGCACGCACACACACTATATCTTTCCCTCATGCTCAAACAGACACCGCCTCTGAAATTATGTATCAATCATCTGTTGTGGTATTTTGCTTCAAGCTCCTTGTCCACCTCCCTACAGATACGTCAGAAGGTGACCATCATCACCAAAGAGCCTGAGCCCCAGGACGATGACGACCAGTCCAGCGATGACCCGCGAGAGGGCCGGAGACGAGGCCCACGGCGGGAGTCCAAACTGGAGGAACAGAACCTCCCACCCCCCCAGACCTCCAGCCCACCCATCCAACCCCCCGGCCAGCCTAAGAAGGTGGGAGGCGAGGGCGGAGGGCGCCGCCGCTCCTCCCAGGGTCTCCGAGGCGGGGAGTCCGAAGCCAAGGCCAAGTCTCCCAGCCCGGCGCCCCCTTCACCCCCCCAGGCGCCCCAAGCAGGAGGCCCCGTGGTGGCCTTCCAGAGCGAGAAGATGAAGGGGATGAAGGAGCTGCTCTCTGCGGCCAAGGTGAACTCGAGCGCCATCAAGCTACAGCTGACTGCCCAGTCACAGGTGCAGATGAAGAGACAGAAGAGTACGCCGTCGGGAGACTATACCATGTCCTTCATGAAGCGCCAGCGCAAATCACTTTAGACTGGGGGGACAGGGGACAAGACAGAGACTAGTAGGAGTTTGGTTGTACTGTGAGAGACGACACAGGTGAATACACTTTGCTCGTATTCAGAAATATCTTTTTGTCATCGTTCATCCAGAGGTTTTTCTACTTGCAATCATATCATATAAGTCTGATAAGCTCACAGCGTTGATAAGAATAAAATAGTTCCTTTGGACTTGTTTATTAAAGTTCTGTTAGTGTAATATCATGTATTGAGCCTAAAGTCAGGTGACTGACGGTTTTATTTAATAGTTTCATTAAATAATGATTGTATGTGTAACAACTTTGTGATTTAGCACTAGTGTATGGTTTATCACAGGCAGTGAAACACTGTTCAATGCTTACACTTTTTGTTGATCTAAAGGGCAATACACACAATTTTAGCTCCCATATATAAAAGTTTCATAAGCCAAAGTATGGGTGAATTCATTTCAAAACCGGCATCCAAATCACATTGTACCACTCGTGCAACCCGTAAATTATTTAATTTTGTATTTTCTATCTTATTTTTCATTTGTTTCATTGACTGAAGCTTTTGAAAGGGAATGAGTCAGCTTTTCGGTGGCTCACCTCCTGCTATTTGTTGCCTTACATCGCCTTCTGTTTTCATCATTTAGGTGGCCTTTAGTTTTGAGAATATCCGGGGCTATAGGCGACTTTGAAGTATTTCTACTGACTAGAGAAGTGACCAGGAAGACCATGCACTGTAAAATGGGGTTTCTGTAGTGCCCCTGTAATATAGTATTGCTTCATGACTTGTGCTTTTTATCTGCTGAAAATAAACAAGTTAAAATGTTATTGTACAGTACGTGTCTTTGTTGTACTAAATCTGAGCGTTTAATGAACTATCAACGTTGTTGCTGGACAGCTGTGATATTGTAGCCCAGGTGTATTGATACACACAGGTGGCTGGGCTGCCCTAGTAGCCTGCGATCTCTGTTTCTCGCTCATGCGCAAATATTCGTAGACTGGAATGGTTACATGCGCTCTTGGTCTGGCTTTTCCAAAGAGGAGTAGCCTACAATGAAGGTTTGGAAAGAAGAGGGGATTGTGTCTGGCTAAAGGATCGTTATTCCGATATCTTGTCAGCTTGAATTAGTTTCATTTGTTTAGTCAGATTCCAGACTCTGGTAGCTGAACGAGTCGCCTACGCGCCACAGTCACGTTCAGTGGTTGGTTTGTTGTAGCCTGTAGTACACTGTATCATGCGTAAATAAGAAGCGTGAGAGACACAAGTCTTTAAACATGGACACGATTGGAGTATCTTTTTTGGACCCGTTAGATGATTATGAATTAATTCATCGTATTGGGTGTGGCACGTACGGAGATGTGTTCAAGGTGAGTGTGAAGATTAGCCTAATTATAACCTGATCAAATTGACGTATAATTGTGCTAACTGAAAATTGTTTTAATTTTCGTCTGCGTTTTAGTTTGGGGATGACTCATGTTAACTATTAACATAGCTTTGCTATACACATTTTATATATTGTTGTGCATTTTATGAAGTTGAACGAGAGATTTTGTTTATGGGTAAAGAGATGTCATCTATAATTTGAGTCATATGCTAATAACACAAATATCACGAGAGATGGGAGGATAAATAATATTTTTTGTCGTATTGCGCGCGCTTCTTTTGCTCGTCCCCCGTATGACCGCTACCTGAAATTGAAATATGCGGGTGTAAGAAAGATCAACATGTTGCCCCACAGGCTTAAGCTAATTTATCATCAACAGGTATTCATTTGGACAGTACTGGATTATTTATCAGTCGTCAAATAAACATTTTTTAGGGCATTAAATAATCCGCATGTATTTACCCTAGCAGCAATACTGTCATGTCGCACTGCATTTAAGATATATGATATAATTTATACTGCAAAGGAAGATGTTAAGTTACAGGGATGCAGTCAGTTTCGCTCTATTTTTTATCTGATGCGGGGGCTACGGTGTGCACACCAACCTGCAACCAACCTGCATGCCCCGTGCATCCTGTTTCAGAAATGCAGGAGTTGGTAGTTGATGTTTGCGACCCCCTCAACCCCTTCCACCCCAACGTGCCTGAATATTTTTATAGTATCTCAGGACTGCCGGCATACACAAAAATGTATTTATTTTAATTTCAGAAATGCAAGTAAACAAGTAACTAGTATGTTGTTTTTCTTATTTAAAAAACACCACAACATATGTTCCATATGGCTGCCTGGTGTGCACTGAATAGGGAAACTGTACTTTCAGACAATGATACATTATACCGACCCACTGCCTCTCTCCTCCACTGTTCTCCAGTGTTCTCCTCCAACCTTAGTGGAGCTATCTGTCTGCAAACCACCACGGGTCAAACCACTCAGCATGTGATTCAGTGGGTTTCAACATAAAGAGTCATAGGTAGCCCTCTGCCTCCCAGCCCATAATTACCTGGAGCGGTTCTTTAAATACAGAACAAGGGTCCATAGTCAAGCAGACAGGGTTTCATTTCAAAGCCCTTAATAGGGATTGGTATTATTGTCAGACACTATGACATGCAGAATGCTATGAGTAATGGGGTATCATGACATGCTCTTTGGCCTGTATGAACAACGCACAGAGGCACCCACACTTACACACAAGCAGTGCTTCTTAATATTTAGCAGTCATTCCTGCCAAGCTGTGGGTCAACAGTGATATTTATGTGCAGTTACAACACAGCAATGACAAGATCTCCTGCAGGGAATGTTGTTAGTTAATAAATAAGAATCAAGGCCTGTTGCAGCATAACTCTTAAATGATCACATGGGGAAATGACTCGTCTGTTCAAATTCCACTGTGAGGTTTGATTAAATCCCTTTTTCTGGAAGAGAGAGAACTTGGATAAAAAATTACTAAGAGTCCTTTTTCAGCTCCCATTGTCCATAACTCCAAACATTGTTATTTCAGGCTGTAAAACCTTTCAGTGACATAACTGTCACTTTAGTCACAGGAAGCCCTGTGGTATAACAGGAAAACAACAGGAAGTTGGTGTAAACGTTTCAGGTTTTCTCTTGGGATCCTGACATCCCATTGGTTGCTACTTTGGTTGTTGTGGATAAAAAATAGGGATTAGGTTCTCCAAAGAACATCCCTTCCATGCTGGATGTTTCTGGAAGAAAGGCAGTAGAATATCTTTGGAAGATAAAATAGGGGAAATGACCCTAGGCCAGATTTTTGTCACTGGTAGAAGGGGAATTTTCCTTCATTGTTCTTATGTAACATTGTGGGTTCAGACTTTGGTCTGATTTTGGTGCTTTCATGGTAGGTTTGAAATCATGCAGGGAGGTTTTCCCTGGTCAGGCATGAGTCACAAGTTCTAGTTTCTAGTCACGACACAAACTGACCAAATTCTGTGAATGTCTGAGCTTAGCTAACTCCTTCTCAGCTCCTTGCCTTCTGTTGTGAGATCAAGGTGACTAATCTTGGATCCTTTGTCATCAAGATGGCTGGCTAAGTGTCCTGTTCTGGCGCAGGGCTACAGGACAGCCCTCCAAGCCAGAGGAGGGCTGTCCTCTGGCTTGGAGGACAGCCCTCACATAGACTATTAGATTGTCGTCCAAAAGGGAATCAGAAGAAATACTGTGATGGTATCAAAATTTGGGACAGTTCCCTACTGGTTAGAAAGACTCTTCAGCAGGTCAGCATGGCATTCGATCAGAAATATTGATTGGCGTTGGTGTTCCAGTGTGTACAATGGAGGTGCCCTGACACACTCTCTGAGTGTCCACTCTCACTGAGCCCTGCAGTACCACTTCATAACAGAGTTCACACATCACAGCTGATGACAATCTTCCCTTTCAGGCTCGTAACATCAGGACCAGTGAAATGACTGCCATCAAAATCGTGAAGCTAGACCCTGGTATGTCCAAAGAGTCTAGACTCTTGCCATGACTTGCCATTTCTTCAGTGTGTAACAAAAATACATAATTCATGACCTTTGTATGCATCTGGTATTCTTCACTTTCTATCTATAAAACTGTTGCCATCTTAGATTTTTCTTGTGCTATATTGCTACCGTTGTACAATTTTTGCTACTATGTAGCTGTTTCTTGCCAGAATGACCTTGTATTGCACTGTGCACATGACCATACATCTCAAATTATTTTATCTGCCTGTCTCTATTTGGACAACTTAACTGTGTTCAGGCGATGACATCACATCGATCCAGCAAGAGATCACCATGATGAAGGAATGCAAGCACAAGAACATTGTGGCCTATTTTGGCAGCTATCACAGGTGCTTCTTTATTACTTTATTATAATTGAGGATTCCAAATAAATGTAATACCCTAGAACATTTTCACTGAAAGGGTTGAGAAATCCTTCTCTTGCCAGATTAAACATTGCAGAAGTCAATCAAACTGTCAAACACACTGATAAAATAAATGTGTATTTCATTTCCAGAAATACCAAGTTGTGGATATGTATGGAGTACTGTGGAGGTGGATCCCTCCAAGACATCTACCATGGTACCGTACAAAACACAATACCTGGCAATGAATACCTGGTTTATATGTAGTATTAATGGGGGGGGGGGGGAGGCGGAGTAGAGGGGGTGGGTGACAGGGCTGAAGGTTGGGGGTCTCTTTCTATGTCACGTGTGTGTCTCCCTGATCACAGTGCTTTGGTCTCTCCTTAGTGACCGGCCCACTGAAGGAGAAACAGATAGCCTACGTCTGCAGAGAAACCCTCCAGGTGAGACAACCCTTCTGTGGTCTCTCACCCTCCAGGTGAAATATCCCATCTGTGGTCTCTCTGCCTGTGAGAGCTGCCGGCTGAGATATCAGCTCACCCGGGTTGCCGATTTGCCCACATGACTCTTGTTCACAGCACAGTGCATCAAATGCAAAACCAACAGAATGGATACTAAACTAAGAATACATTGACAATAGCTTGTTTTCTACAAATACCACAGATGAGGATGTGAATTGCGTTTCCGACCACAGAACAGCAAGGCAGTATTTGACTTGGCCGCAGTGTTAAAATCGGACAAATTGAAACAGCTTGCAGTGTCACCTATCTACATGATGTTAGCAAATTCTGTTAGTTGTTTTTTTGTTATTTTTGGAAACTGGCTGTGATATTCTGAATGACGTTGGTAAATGTTGATGTACAGATGATGGACTTGGCTAAATGTTTTTTTCCCCCAGGGCTTGTATCACCTCCACGAGACAAGTAAAATGCATAGAGACATAAAGGTACGCTATTTTAATGTCCTGTCTTGTGACTGCGCTGCTGCTGTATAATTATGATGACTACAGTGTTTGGTAAACGTGCTGAATATTATTGCCCTGCATGTTCACATGTGTGTGTGCGTGTACCTGTGTATTCACCATAGGGAGCTAACATACTTCTCACTGAACGTGGAGACGTCAAACTGGGTCAGTGAGAATCTATACCATTCTGCCATTTAACACACACACACACACACACACACACAGATGCATTTGTAATACATGTTTGATTCTACCATCCTGTACTTATTTTTGTGTCTCCCTGCAGCGGATTTCGGAGTGGCAGCAGAGATCAGTGCTTCAGTGGCCAAGAGGAAGTCTTTCATCGGAACTCCCTACTGGTGAGATAACTGGATCCAAATCATGACCTCCAAATGTAACTGACTCACTGAAAACACACACTTTGTGTTCTTCTCTCACCACACTAATCCCCTGCATAACTCTCTTTTCAAGACAGATTTGGGGTATTTTCTCTGTCAGTTTCTGCCTTTCAGGACATAACCTCGAGTCCCGATTGTTTTCCTGAGAAATGCGGTGCCGCTGTTCTTTTCCACCCCTTCTCCGTCTCTCTGCTCAGTCCGGTGCCTGGTAGTCAGACTGGTGTTGTTCCCTGTGTCACAGGATGGCCCCAGAGGTGGCGGCGGTAGAGAAGAAGGGCGGGTACAACCATTTGTGTGACATCTGGGCCGTGGGCATCACAGCCATGGAGCTGGCCGAGCTGCAGCCGCCCATGTTTGACCTTCACCCCATGCGGTGAGAAACAAGGCAGACACACACACAGACAAAGACTGGCTCTAAATCTGTCAGCTCATGCATTTGAAGCAATGGCGGAAAATACAGAGATTGTGGGAGCTGTAGAGACTGTAGAGCTGTAGGGTATTATTATAGTTATAAAAATAACTAAAATGAATTTAAAAAAATTGGGAAGTTATTGCACTGTTTGACATGTGCTTTCTGCTTTTCCAGAGCCCTGATGTTGATGTCCAAAAGCAGCTTTCAGCCTCCCAGGCTGAAGGACAAAACAAAGTGGTAAGACGAACAACAAGATAACCCCCACGATTTTCCGACTATCTGATTGAAATCTCCCCAATAATGACATCATCACCGTCCTCCGCCGTCTCACTTTCCAGGTCTGCGGGATTCCAGAGCTTCGTGAAGATGGCTCTTATTAAGAACCCCCGCAAGAGGCCTTCAGCAGAGACTCTTCTACAGGTAGCACCCAGTCTCCCTCTGCGGTGACTCGTGATGGAGCACAGCTCAAAGACCACCCGTACTCTCTTTAAAACCTCGACTTAGGAACTCCTGCTACTAACCGTAGTGGGAAATGAAGACAGGTCGAGGTAGATGTATTGCAGATGTTGGGTTGCAGAGGTCATGAAACTGTTCCACCCCCCCCCCCCCCCTTGCCTCCATAGCATCCGTTTGTGACCCAGCTGTTGACACGTAACCTGGCGATAGAGCTGCTGGACATGGCCAACAACCCCGACCTTCACTCCTCTCACAGCATGGTGGACAGCGAGCTGGAGGTGAGACTCATCTCTGGCTTCATGGCTGACTGGGTGGCCGGCCGGCTGGGTGACTAGATGGATGGATGAATGAATGAATGGATGCCTGATGGACTTCCTGGATGGTCAGTTTCTGAGTGAGTGACCAACTCACTCAGATCGCCAAGGTCACTTTGGAGCAGTGGTAATTGTCTGTTGTTGTGATTCTATCATTCATTATCTATCCATCCTTAGATAGGGGACGCCGCCCCGGACAAGATCCAGTCAGCTGGGAAACACTTGCCAGTGGAGAGGACCCTCTCTGAGGAGCAGTGTAAGTATTTAGCACACACACACACACATTGTGTTGGAGGGTTGAGGTCATACCCCAGCTAAACATCATGCACAGCAGCTTGATGTATGGAAGTGGGGCAGGGCAGGACCGAGGACAAGGCCCCCCGGAGCAGAGCACACTCTCCAGGGTCCTCACCACAACAAGCCCATTGACAGCGAAGGGCGGGTGAAGTCACTGACCAGCTCCCGGCACACATAGAGGTGGCACTGTCCTGCACACGCACAGGGCATGGGGCATGTTCTCTCTGCCATCCTCTGACGTGCCAGTGGCCCACACACGTGGAGCGAGTCTGGAGGACCCGCGCTGGGGAGGGGAGGAGGGGAGGAAGGGAGGAGGGGAGGAGGGGAGGAAGGGAGGGGTGACTGAGGATCTATTGTCAGGAGTCATATCAAAAAACGATTACAGCATTCACTGAGTGTCGCGCTGAGGGACAATGGGGTCACTCTACAGCATGGACACACAGCATGTATTTCGACAGGCAACAATGACACGTGGAAACAAGTGACAGGCGTGATTTATGGACAGGATTTTGCGGGGGGGGGGGGGGGGGACTGGAAGGGGTGCTGTGACTTATCTCTGTGGAGACGGGGGGGTCTGATGTCAGCGGAACTGGAATGTGTGTGTCAGCAGACCTCTGAAGCTGCAGGTTTTGCTCATTATTGATGTTCTGAAGTGTGTAGTCTTTGTAATGTGGGCCTGCACGCAATCGTGCGTCGATTCATTATGTAACCATTAAAACCCAATGGAGATTGTAGCAGTCTTTTCCTCTACTTTCCTCTTCTACTTCACTTTAATAGTAATAATAATATAAATTGGTGTTTCCTTTAGTTGACCAAGTGAAGTTTGGTCCTCCATTAAGGAAGGTCACAGAGCCCTACCCAGAGATGGTAAGTTATTTCCTGTTTACAAGAAGATGGAGTTTTGTGAGTGAGTAATGATGATCTGTTGTCGTGGCTGACAATCGCATTGATGATGTTGCAGCAGAGTTCCTATGACGACGATTGGAGCCTCTCAGGAGACGAAGATGAATCCCCGTAAGTGGTGCATGGTCCACTTACGCTTCTGTTTCCCTTAAATCAGCCACATTTGATGAAGGAAAATCTGTATCTCTGCCTTTTCATATTTCTCTATAATATAACACATGTAAACGAGCGTAGGTTAAGGTGATAGCGGCAAAAAATACATACGAGACCTTGCAAAACTTCTGAGCTGAGCGGCGTGTCTGGTTGAAGACTACCAGATTCAAAACATGGCAACAACCATGCATATTTACAGTCTAGTATTTATCCAGGAGAGCTGTAATACATCACTGAGGGAGCACAGGCCCTGCCCTGTGTTCGTCCCCCTGTGCTGTCACGTGCGTGTACACAGTCCAGATGGGCTCATAGCGCCCCCGTAGTCAGATTAACATCAGGTCTTCCTGTTGCAGGAGCCTGTTGGAATGTGTGGAGCAAGCTCTCCAGCTGAGGTAGGCTGAAAGACTCCATTCCAAGCCCCCTCAAACCCCTAACCCCCTCCCCCGCCAACACTTCCCCTTGTCAAGGACACAATGGAAGTTTGATTACTGGAATGGAGCCATTGTCTGATAAAGTCGGCCTGATGTACTGTAGCTGGCCCTCAGACGCTTACACACTGGTCATGTTGTGTGTGTATTTTTACGTTGCTTACTCCAGACTCCTTGCATTGTTCTTATGGATCCATAACATGACCCTTATGTGCTGGCTCAGCATGTATCCAATACACACTACTTATTTTACTATTTTATTTTGTTTTTGACATTGTACTCATGCTGAATCCATTTCATTGGAAAAACCAATGTGGATACATAAAGTTATGTTTTCTCTATTGACTATATTCACTATCCCCTATCTAACAATAAAATACATCTATAAATAACTGTTATACTGTTAAATGGAGTATTTCTAACTTTGAACTCTATTTTACAGGAGTTTAACCATCAAAAGAGCGCCATCTATTGATGTAAGTGGGAATAAATGTTCTACGATTATACATTTAAATAACATTGAAACAACTGACACCATTTTGGGATGATCTGGGGTTCTGCAGGGCGGTAAAGGAGGAAGAAAGAGTGGTCTGTTCAGCCCCACCACCGCCTCCCTGCCCGTGTTTGGTTCTTTCCCTCCCAACATGGAGGACAAGGACCTGACCCTTCGACCTAGCGCCACCCTGGGAGCAGACTCCACCCTCACCCCCGACTCCTCCTCAGGTACTGCACAGCCTCTCCACAGCGCTCTATTCACCATAGCAATACGATAAACGGCATCTGTACACAATAGGCATATACTTTTAAAGTAGCCAGCACAGACAGTGATACAGAGTAGTTTTCGTCACTTTAGTTTTGGTTGACTTAGTGTTAGTATTGTTTCATATGCATGCTAAGATTTCAGCCCGTAACATCCTGTATAACCTCCTCAACTGTAGTGTTATCTGTTTTGTACCCCCCTCCTGCCCTGCTCTCTGCCAGGCCTGGCCAGGTGTTCAGCCACTCAGGACATCCGGCAGTGGTGCAGTGACCCCTGTGTCCCTGAGGGGGAGGGCTCACTGGCTGAGAAGACGTCTGGGGGCGTGACCCCTCCCAAGAGGGACACACCCCTCTCACCTGAGTGGAGCACCCTGAGGAAGAAGAGGGAGGAGTCTGTGAGTTGACCCCCTCAGGCTTGTTCCACATGATCCCACTAATTCTCTTTTACTTGTGGACATCTGTACAGGTGTACAGAACAGGTGTAAGAAGCATGGTAGTAGTAGCTCCCTCACATGGCCCCTTTGTGGACAGCTTGGACTCAGAAGCCTACCATTTTATTGCACCTATGCAACTGAGGCAGAAATCCACCAGCGAAGGGAATAGGTCTTAGGACTTCACTTGGGACAGAGCCCTTTATGCAACTTGACTCACAACATATCAATAGTTCCTTATTGACCAATGTGTGTGGGTGGACTGTTAACCTAATAACCTGTTCCCATTACCCAGTTATATCCCTTTTAAACCGTAGTTTCGTAACAAATGGAAAAGGAGAGCTCACTCTCTACAACCAACAAGAATGGGAAACCCTGCATTTGAATGACCCCTTTTATCCCTTTTTTGTTGTGTGTGTGTGTGTGTGTGCGTGTAACCTTTTAAATTATAGAGAGCTGATTGTCATGGACTCCCTCCTACCCCTCAAGTCCATGTAAGTGGAGAGGTTTAACCGCATGCAGCCAGAGGGACTTGACCCTTGACCTTTGCTATGATTACTAACTGCAAAAACATTTGCAAACGCTTACACACATGCACACAAACAAACATACAAACACACACACACCGACTGTGCTGTGAACGCTTGAGTGCTGATGGTGGAACGCACATTTCAACCAGACAGACAGTACGACACCATAGATTAATGACACAACGCCACATTATTATGCTTCGAGTTCAAATATTTTGTTTTTTTCCATGCTGCAGATGGGAGCCTGCTTCTCCAAAGTCTTTAACGGGTGCCCCCTTAAGATCCACTGTGCTGTCGCCTGGATACTACCTAAGACAAGAGGTAGGACCACAGAGAGAGGTAGAGAGCTGTTGGCAAGTAACTATAGACATGAGCGATGTGCTCATGTCTGTGCTCTGTCTGTCTGTTTTAGATCAGTATCTCATTCTGGGGGCAGAGGAAGGAGTTTATACTCTCAACCTCAATGAGCTTCATGAGGACACTCTAGAGAAGGTGGATTTATGCACATTTACCGTCTAACGTCTAATTGCTGATGATGCACTTTATTATTCAGTAGTTAACAATGTTGGAAAAGGATGACATTTGTTTCAGTTTTAAGACTTTTTCTGTCTTCCCCGCAGTTGCTCCCTCAAAGATGCACCTGGCTTTATGTCATGAATAACGTCTTGATGTCTGTATCAGGTATGGAGTTATTCTGTTTTTTATCAACTTTCACATTCAAATTTGACCATGCAAACAAACTGAATGTTCAGTTTAACAAAATAGTCCTGATTTTGAGACATTGTTTTGTGAGCAATAGGTGACACCAACCCCAGTGTGACAAAGCTGCTTGATTCTAGGTTCTCGAATTCTGGCTCCCGTTATTGAATACTACAGGGTAAAGATCTCTCCTTTCCTCACTTAACCTCTGTCTATTAACCATCTCTGTGTCCTTAACAGGAAAGTCGTCCCAGCTGTACTCTCACAGTCTACCAGCTTTGTTTGAACAAAGAGGCCACCTGCAGAAGAAACAGAGTCACCTGTCCCTGGGCACCAACCGCCTCACAGACAGGATCAATCCCAGGTACACAACCCTGCCCACAATGCATGAGTTGGTGCTTATTTGATGTTGTCTTGCATCTCGGATTCAATAAAGACCTTGTTTGCCCTTCTGCAGAAAGTATGCTGTATTTGGGAAGATACCAGACACCAAAGGCTGTCGAAGGTGCAGTGTGGGTGAGTAACTGTTTGTCCAACAGGTGGTTTGATCCCAACCAGCAAGATGGTAGCGATTGCATTTGTCTCTAACTCCCTTTCTCTCTTTCCAGCACGGAACCCATACACAGACAGCACCTTTCTGTGTGGGGCTGTGCCATCAGGATTGGTCCTACTGTTGTGGTATGAGCCCTTACAGAAGTTCATGCAGCTCAAGGTTTGTATCAATACAATACATCCAATCTGAAAGAGAAACTAGTGTTTACTTTTAAAAATGTTCATAAAACCACAATTCATTTTCTGGTACTTGAACTCTTGACTTTCTCCATCTCCTTCTTTCAGCATATTGCAATTAGCCTCCCAGAATCCCTGCCTATCTTTGAACTCCTGGTCTTAGTGACAGATGAGTTTCCACAGCTGTGCGTAGGGGTAAGAGACTGTACCATTGGCAAGGGGGAGTCGGTAACAAACCAGAAGCTGAAGTTTGAAATTGTAGAGTTGAACGGCACACCTAACTCTCCTCCAGGTAGGGTGGATCTAGACGTTAGAAAAAGACCTGATGTTGTTTCATGTAGAGGGATGTATTTTTCTCTGTATAAATGTTGGTTACTATCTCACTCTTTCTCAATGTGTGTGTGTGTGTCTGTTTTGTGGACAGACCATGGACCTGTTGGAGCAGTGCAAGTTACGCAGCTAGACAGAGATACAGTCCTCATTGCATTAGAAAGTGAGTCTTCAGATTCAATAATATAACATCCTTTCAATGTGTCGATACTCGTCCAGTAGTAATTGGATGTTTCCTTCCTAGAAACTGTGAAGATTGTCAACCTACAAGGGCTTCCATCGAAGGAGTTGGCTTCTGAAATGTTCTTTGACTTCCCAATTGAAACACTTGGTAATTAAACCAATGATATTGCTCATATTGTGTTTATGTGTATGTGTCAGTAAAGTATCTTCTGTTTATGTAGAGCTTAGGGTGACATCTGTTCTGTTGATAGTGTGTTTACAGGATAGTGTTCTCGCCTTCTGGAAACATGGTCTCAAAGGGCGTAGTCTTCCTTCAAATGAGGTGATTACCATATTTGGTGTCGGATTCAACTGCTTTGAAAATCTTGTGTTATTTACAGGTCTTGTCGTTGTTTAATTGTTTATTTGCATGGGCAGTGAATTATGGTGGCGTGTTTGTGTCTAGGTCACGCAGGAGATCACAGATGAAACACGCGTGTTTCGGGTCTTGGGGACAAACAGGTGTGCTCACATGTCGTCTCTGCATTCCTGCCCTCACATGGACGTAAAAGACCATTTAGTAGTTGAACCCTGGAAAACCCGTCTTTCTTTGCTTTTATCTTCGACACAGAGATATTGTCCTACAGAGTACCCCAACAGACGACCCCTTGGCCTCGAGCAACCTGTATATCCTGACTGGCCACGAAAGCAGTTACTGAAAACAAGAAGATGGGAAAAGAGGAGTAAGAGAAAGACAAGAAGATGGAGGGAAAAAAAAGTGAGTGGATGAACAGATGGAAGCAGCTTATTCTGCTTAACCTACGTGACAGGATCCATTGTTTAAGGTTGTTTCCCTGCCATCTCTGCGAAGTGAAGAAGATGAAGGAGAGAGACAAAGGATAGAAAGAACGTACTGTCATGTGACTGTTATGGCTTCACCACAACCTGAACTCACTAACCCCTCTACCTGCAAAAAGGAAACAGACTCTGGAATATAGCACAGAGGGAAATGTACTGTGCCGTGTCAGTAAAGACTTGTTGAGAATCCCTATGAAGACTTATAACTCTTTAAGCGCACATGCTACTTTAACTTATACTGCATCAACCTACATTGTCTCCCCTGCTGGTAGTTGGCAGTTGAGATCAACTTAGTGATGATACCTGGTCTAAACTTTTGACTGTTTCCATATAACAACACACTTGTTATATAACATATAACAAGAAGTGGACACTGTCTGTGAACTAACATGTAGATGCTTTTCAACCCAGTAATGTGGGGATGCCATTGGTGGCTCTAGCTCTGCTGTTATTAAGATGTATTGTCACATGCTTAATGTGCCATATTGTTGGAGTGCTAATATATGCTAATATTGAGCTATTTCTGAAATTGAAAGAGCACATCATTTGAATAGTATAATGATTCTTATAGTTTATAATACTGGTTTGCTTTTCTTTTGTTTTGGTCGAGTGATTTAACATGGGAGGGATGGGCTATCATGTAACACTCATCACCCCTGAAAGATACTTGAAAGAAATATGCAATATGCGTATTGGATTTTTTATTCAGGGTAAGCATATGATGTGGGAATGTATATTGGAGAGTTTTAAGTATGTACATTGTCATGTCACTTGCTATATAATTGAATAGAAAAATGTGAAAATAAACAATTACATTTTGGGGGCAGTATTTATTGAGAGCAAACCTTTATGTTCACTGAACAGATAATAAACTAAAAAGTCATGCTGACCAGATCAAATGTCCAACGATGTTAAAATAAACATTTACAGAATGGGTTGGCAAATTGTCACAAACATCGGCATGTAAGGTAAGGTCTATTCTGTGAATGTGGATAAAATAACTTCTTGTTTTTTATGTTATCAAGATACATCATAGTTGTAGAATTCACTTAAAACTTTTAAAGTTTAATGGTCTACAAAAACTAGAGCTACAATTCTGTTGTGTGTAGCGTCAGCGGACACACATAACTTTCAGTTTGGACACAAGAGGGCACTGTCCGTTCTTTATTTTCTACATTTTGGAGTGCGTCACACCAAACAGTGATGACCCGTCACCCGCAAGCGGCGCCATTTCACTAGTCATTCATTGGCGGCAGAATTTACTTACCAGGTAAGATTTATGGAGGAATTGTCCTGAATTATTGCTAGATTTTGTTGGCCCTGGGCTGCGTATCTTGTGTAAATACATATGTTATAGTGTGTTTGTTATAACTGCTTAAAAAAATATATGCGCAGATTGTAGCTACTGTACTGGACATCTACTGCGAAGTTGGCTAACGTTAGCTAAATGGCAAGAGCTAACTCAAATAACAGCTACACAACGTCGTTAGAAGCTAGCTAGCTAAACGAAGCCTTGCTTGTTATCCTAGGAACATAGCCAGCTATATTTCTCGAAAGTCAAAAAGAGACTAAGAAACGAGTGACATTTTAACATTTGAGCTGAATTCTCGGCCAAATGAAAGTTCGCTCGTAGCTAGCTAGTTAGCTACCCTTTTGCGAGCTAGTGCTACTAGTATCCCCAGCCATGATTCATGGCATGTGCAGCGCGGCGCTACCTAGCTAGCCAGCCATACTAAATTGAAGTATTGAAGTTGCATGTACCTACAGAACGCTGCGTATTTCTGTAAGCACGTTTGATTGCAGAGGCTCAGAAAATTGAATAAAGATACTAGCTATCTCTAATTACTTGACCAACTTTAACTTGATTGGTGTGTTAATGACCTAAACATGACCGTTGCAAGTCTGTCAAATCTAGTCAATAGCAACTATTCACAACTTGGCTGAGCTAAACTAAAATCAGCTGAGCTGATCTATTTTCTTTAGCAGACTGAATTTGCCATCCAACCACACATTTGTCAGCGAGTGTGAATTTATAAAACTTTTTACCCTAGTAGTTTTATAAACAATATACTGCCATATTGATTTGAGTGTGTTTCTGACATAATTTCTCAGCCTTTTTATCATGGATTAATGTCTTATGTATGTTTAATGTATGTATTCCTCCTCTGCCTCCAGGAGTAATCTAGGTGTGATTTCAAGATGGTGAAAATATTTGTAGGCAATCTAGCCTCAAGCACCACAGAGGAAGAGCTGCGTAGCCTCTTCACCCAGTATGGTAAGATCTCAGAATGCGACATCCTTAAGAACTACGGTTTTGTCCACATGAGCAGTCAGACTGAGGCAGAGGAGGCTATCCGTAACCTCCACCACTATGAGCTGAACGGTGAAGCCATGAATGTGGAGATGAGCAAACGGAGGCCAAAGTCCACCACCAAACTGCATGTCAGTAACATCCCGGAAGACTGCAGCAGTGTGGACCTAAAGGCCAAGTTTGAGGAGTACGGCCCTGTGGTGGAGTGTGACATAGTGAAGGACTACGCCTTTGTGCACATGGAGTGTGTGGATGATGCCATGGAGGCCATCAGCAAACTGGACAACACAGCCTTCCAAGGTGAACTTTCGGGGCGGGGGCGAATACATAAGCTGTGCTAACCGTAGATATGTTTTGGAAATCGGTTTTGAGATGCATAGAAATCCCGTGACGAGTAATTGCCTCTAGCTCTATGTCCTCTCCTGTAAAAAAGGCAAAGTGTATACATTACCGGACACGGTTCTTGTCTGGGAGAGAATAATAATTGCTAATGTAAACGGCGGTGAGTTCTTCTCGTGGTGCGTATCTAAACAGCCGTATCTAAATAAATGACCATAACGTTGATGATGCTCAATGAAAACCAAATCTGTCAATCAGGACAATGAGCCTTTTTTCCTCTGTAGTCGTGTAAGAGTCAGTTGGCTTTCGTGTCAGAACCCCACCGTCTCATGCGTGTCTTCTCTCTCCTCACAAGGCAAGCTGATGAGCGTACAGCTGTCCACCAGTCGGCTTCGCACCGCCCCGGGAATGGGAGATCAAACCGGCTGCTTTGTCTGCGGGAAACAGGGGCACTGGTCCAAAGACTGCCCGAGTGGTCAGAACGGTAGCTACGGCGATGGCCTCGGAGGCGGCCCAATGAGGGGCCGCGGTCGCGGTAGGGGCTTCCCGCCGCGGGGTCCCCCGGGTTACGGCAGGGGCGGCGGCTACGGGATGCCCAGAGCTCCGCCATCTGATTACATGTTGGCTTATAGCAGAGAGGCAGGCTACCTGGGAGGGATACCACCCCCTCCCCCTCTGAGTCGTAGGCCTAGCTTCGGAGCGTCCCGTGAGTACGGTGATCTAAGGGAGCGGTACAGCAGCAGGTCAGCTGGCGCCTACCCAGATAGGGCAGTGTACGAGCGTGACCGATACAGCAGCGTAGACTACTATGAGAAGTACAGAGCACGGCCATACGGATCCAGCTATTTTGAGGAGCGCCGCCTCGCCTATATCCCCCCTCCCCCTCCCCCCTCTTCCTCCCTGTCAAGGCTCTCCTCCGGCCTCGACCTGTACGAGCGCCGGCCGCTGCCCCCCCCGTCGACGGCCGCCGCCGCCGCCTCGTACTACGCGCGGGACCGCAGCCCGATCAGACGAGTCCCGGTCGCCTCGGCGGGCTTCGCCTACGAGCGCTCGCGGCTCTCTCCGATGTCGGCCACCAGAAGCTCCTCCTACGCCATCGCTCGCGCCCGGGACCCCTATGCCGAGCGGTCACGCTATGCTTACTAAAGCCACACTGCCAAGGTGAGCCAAACAGAGCTGTTAGCCATACTAATCGGTGTGTTCTTAGGTCTCTCATCGGTGTGAGCCTGTAACTGTATACCGGGTATGTGACACACAGTGTAGAATGGGCTGCTCATTGTCGGTTTCGCGTGTTCTTCCTCATTGAAGAACTTGGTCTGCTCCCTCACTGCTTCTAAAGCTGAGACTCAGACTGTGAGGCCGACTCAACAGGGAATGCTCTGCTCTTTTCCCAGGTGTTTATGCGAGTCGTTGGACTTTTCATTTTCCTCCATCCTCCGAGCTGCGTGGTTCCTCCCAGCTTCGAGACGTGCCACAAATAAACAAACCGTTCATGGTTCCAACTCTGAAATGTGACTTCGTGAGACAACTTTGGGTGGAAAGTGGCGTTCATCATCTCCCTGGCACCTGTGTGTGCCAGTGGCCTGCAGATAAATTGTCTTCTCAACTAACGAATCAATCCATCTTCTCAAACATCATTTCTCTATTTTACTTTTTTTCCTGTTATATGGGCGTTGCTATTTGGAACCTCATTAGTGTGGTGATAATACGGTGTGATGTTGAAACTAGCTTGCTCTACAGGCTTTCCAGTAGGTTTTATCATGGATGTCACTTTTGATTTGAAACCTGTGTATTTTTTCTCCCTCACATGCTGCATCTCCTAGACATCCCCTAAAGCAGATTGTTGTAGTATATTAGTCTGAAAGGGGTGGTTTTGGAGATTTGATACTAGCAATATCTTCTTGCTTTTATTTCAGTTGTACAGTTATTCATCTTGGTTATGTTATTGACATCCCAGTAATGTTCTTGTTATTGAACATGTTGATTTGGCCCTCTAAAACACATTTTATATAAAAGTCTATCAATGGCACCAAGTAAAATGTTACAATTTAGTTTTGAGCACATTTGGTGTAAGTGTCCATCCATCACTCTTTCTGTTTTATCATACTGCTTCTGAATTGATATAATCCCAGAACATACATTCCAGCTTTTAGATCTATAATGGCATTTTAAAGGGTGATTTACAATATTACCTGAATCATTTGGTTGATTAACCATCTTGACAAGAATTTTAAAACTGCAATCAACCGAAAGAGCATTTAGTTTGTATGAGGTTCCATCGTGCATCAAAGTTAACACAAAAAGCGATTCTGGAGTGTAGTTGTCTGTATTTAAGTGTCAGCAGGGCCTTAAATTATCAATTTATACTCCCCCTCCCCCGCCTCTTCTCAATTAGTCCATCAAAAGTGCTTTGGGCCGCGTCTACTATCTTGTTTGTAATTTACGTTTCCGCATAATTTTGGTATTCTATATGGGCAAGATTGATGGCAACATGGCATCGAGCGGTATGACAAAAATGAAACGGTGTAACTCAGGTCTTTTACATCACCATTGAGATGACAGGTTGCTTGTGTTATCAATTTTTGGGTGCCTTTGTGAGCCCAATTGGGATATGTTGTAGTTTGTACTTCCAACACAGTCAAAGCGTGTATGTCTAATGCATTTTTATTTTTAATAAACCGAAAGTTATTTTGGTGACCTATGTGGTTTGCTTTATCCATTCTCAAAACGTTAACCGATTTGCCCTATATCGATCAACGAAGACATGTTGACAGCATAAACACCATCCCTGTGCTGTAGTTATGTCATTCAGCAAAGTGGCTAGCTATTTGTCTGACGGAACTGCTGCTAGCATGTTAGCATAGTTAGCACTAGATACACCATTGGAGTGTTCTCGGTGGCATGCGCAGCGCCATTTCATGCTGGTTTGCGATTTTGGATTACGGAGACCGTATTTGGAGTACGGTGAAAGGTACAATAGCATTGTATTGATGTATATTTATTAGCCGCCTTATGAGCATAATTACATCTGCAAATATTGTCACTATGCAATTGAAATAAATTTACTACTTTAGGCTATACTTTATGGAAATCTGGCTAGCATGGGCGTGTAATCCAAACTGTCGAAAGCAATATTGCCAATGATTGAATTTAATCGCCAAATATCTATCATATATCCAGGAAATCCAATAAATGCATGTTGCTGAGCAATGGCATGTTAGCGCTACTTAGACTGTTATTATTCTATTGTTGGCCAAAAAGCTGCAATGGTTCACAAACTTGGTTTTTGTATCCTACATATCATTTGCATATTACTGAAACTGGATCAGGATACAATAAATGCAGTACAAGTATCAAATCAATGAGTAGGCTATGCTATGAAATTACATAAAGAAATATGCACAGTGATTGTGTCTTCCTAATTGCCTTGCTGTCATTACCCCTAATGCTTAATTTCATCCTGTTTTACTGCAGTAAAGTGGGTGCACCATGGTCAAAATATTCATTGGCAACTTGTCACCAGACACCACAACAGAAGAGCTACGCTCCCTTTTCTCCCAATATGGCAAGATCTCGGAGTGTGATATCGTCAAGAACTTTGGCTTTGTCCACATGGATGACAAGGCCGAGGCAGATGAAGCCATCCGTAACCTCCACCACTATGAACTGAATGGGCAGGCTATGAACGTTGAGCTTAGCCGTGGCAAGCCCAAAGCCTCCAC
Organism: Osmerus mordax; assembly: GCF_038355195.1. NCBI lineage: Eukaryota > Metazoa > Chordata > Actinopteri > Osmeriformes > Osmeridae > Osmerus > Osmerus mordax. The sequence continues at coordinate 5,321,161 of NC_090072.1, read as the reverse complement.
CAAGCTACATGTAGGCAACATCGGCTGCACCAACCAAGAACTCCGGGCGAGGTTTGAGGAGTACGGCCCTGTGGTGGAGTGTGACATAGTGAAGGACTACGCCTTTGTGCACATGGAGCGTGTGGAGGATGCTATGGAGGCCATCAGTAATCTGGATAACACAGCCTTCCAAGGTGAACTCTTAGGCAGAGCGTGATTTGGCCAGCTGCCCAGTGTGCAGTAGGTCACACTGCTAATTGAAATAAGACATTTTGTGCACAATGACTAACAGAAGCCATAGGTAAGTCAAGGAGGCAGGTAAGTACAGTGGAGAGGGAGTGAGCAACATTCGACCAATCACTGATGAAAGAAAAAGGACACATCCCAGTGCCCCCAGTTTACATTACCTGTAAACCCATACTGGAAACTCTTCATATTATCATGGTGGTCAAATGTACTGTACCAACCAGGCTAAACTGTACTAGCCTTATGATTTAAATTGACTTGAAATCACTGTAAGAAAGGATTCTACAGATACATAGTTAATGAGCCTGTTGTATCGTGGCAAATTGTTTTGCGTCTCTCTCTTTTAAGGCAAACTGATGAGCGTGAAGCTTTCGACTAGCCGCCTGCGTACTGCGCCGGGAATGGGAGAAAGGACGGGTTGTTATCGGTGCGGGCAGGAAGGTCACTGGTCCAAAGAATGCCCGTTAGACCAAAACGGGAACTACAGAAACGGTTCAGAGTCAAACTCGGACGGATACGGTGCCCCCAGGTTCGGTGGGGGGGGGGGTCGCGGCCGGGGTCACCAAGGTTTCGCAGGCAGCTACGCTCCCGTGCACGGTTTTGCCAGGGGTTATGGCAGCGGTGGTGGTATGCCCGGGTATGCCCGGGGCGTGGGCTACGAGAGCGCTATGAGTTACGGGGTTCCACCAAGTTACAGCATGAGTGCAGCTGCTGCGGCAGAACATAGCATGGCCCGGATGTACAGCGGCGAGGCCGCGTTTGGGGCCAGCAGCTCAAACTACGGCGTGGTGCCTGCATACCCGGTGCGACGGCCGTCGTACGAGGACCGGGATCCATATGGTGTGGTGGACTTCTATGAGAAGTACCGGGCTCGCCCTTACGGGGGCAGTTATTTCGAGGAGCGTCGTTCTGTCCCCTTAGGCACCCAGCTTCCCTCCTCCTCGGCCATAATGAGGGAGCGCCTGCCGCCCTCTGGCCTCGACCCATACGAGCGCCGTCCCCTTCCTCCTCCACCTGCCCCTGCGTCCTCATACTACGCACGTGACCGAAGCCCCATTCGGAGAATCCCTGCTGACGCTGAGGGCTACGGGTTCGAGCGTTCACGCCTTTCCCCGGTTTCCGCCCTTCCTAGGAGCTCGGCTTACGATGTCCCGCGGGATCCCTACGGCGAGCGTGCGCGCTTTGCTTACTAACTTTACTTCCACACCTGCCAGGTGAGAGATGACTGGCCGTCCAAGGTTAGGGCTGTGCTCTGCTGAACATATGAGTCTCATGGGACTCGCATTGCAATTTGAACACCAAGGTCCAGTTTCCCAGTCATGGATTAAGCCTAGTCCGAAAGTCAGAGAAAAATTTAATGAACATCTCCGTTGATTTCTTTTTTGTCTAGGTCTAAGCTTAATCCATGTCTGGTAAACTGGGCCCAAGTGTTTAATAACTTGGTTGGCTAGATAACATTTAAATTAAGGAGAAGGCGTGGGAAATGGGAAAAAGCTAATCTCTAGTCACATTGAGAAAAGTAAAGCATGCCCAACAGTAGCTTTCAAATGAGACTGTTGATGGATGACATTGTTACTTTGGTATGCTCTCTTTGCAGGTGATACTTCATCATGCGCGACAGACTCGGTTCCGTCGGCCATCTTTTAATCCTTGCGATGCGTTTCGGCTTTGGCGCGATCGATGGACTATTTAGCATTAATGCCACTGTATGTTGCCTCACTACCCAGCATCTGTATCATGTTTCAGCTTATACTTCAGTTGCATTTTCATGTATTTCCCCACTGAATGTGCTTAAACACTGTTTATTTTCAATGTAGGTCTAGCAGATGTTTTCACTTTAAGGTATCAGAGTCAGTGTTGCAAATGTATTTCCTGGCTCATCATTTTTGCCTTTTTAAGAGACCATATTCAACTATCACAGTTTGTGACTTAAAATTAAAGTATATTAACATGATAAAATTATGAATTGCACATAGACCCACCATGGATGAACATAAACCTTTGTGTGAATCACACAATGAGTGATGTATGTGGGTAGAAACCAAGGTCTCTCAACCTCCCATAATTATTTTCCAGAATATCAAGAAACACAAGAAATAGAATTGGCGCAATGAATAAGACAATACATTTCACTCCATGCATTGTGCACTCCAAAGATGGTTCTGTTAATGTAAGATTACACTATCCAAGCTATATTTTTTTGCTTTTGAATGTGATAAAATATAACATAACAAATTACTCCTACAGGTTCACAACATTTATACATAGGATTGAGTGCATCTGTACTGAACAGTTTTTGTCCTTTTCAGCTGATTTAAAATGTTTCTGTACATTTGTTTTAAATAAAAAATAAACTAGGACCCCTTTTCCGAGTTTTATTGTATTTAATTTCATTGATTTCCTGTAGAAAATTGTAAAAAGTATATTTTTGTAAGCCCACTATGCATCTTTTAAAATGAACAAATATAAATTGATTTAAACAAATTGAAGTTCCTGGAGGAGAACTTTGGAATGAAAAGCACATAAAACCCTCCTTGGGAGCCCATCGCCAGTAGAGCCACGTAAAGACTACATGGCTCTGATCGCCAGGATTACAGGAAAGGGATTGACAAAGGAAGTATCCAATCCCATCGTGACCTTATTTTCTGTCCAATGAAATGCAGAGATGTAGTGAAAGGTCCAATAGCAACACTGCACATACCAGTTGAACCTCCTTTGTAGTGTTCACCCTTCAGTCAAGCAGGCGCCATCTTCTAGAGTAATAGTAAGCCACACCACTGCAAGAGTTGCGACGGTTCTGTTTAGCTAATTGTCTGTAAATGTTAATAACCCGTAGTTTGGACCCGACACAATTCGAATTTACCAAATTTTGAGTACATTTTGAAATGGCTACGGGAGCAAATGCAACCCCTTTGGGGAAGCTGCACCCGAGTATTGGCGCTAAAAGAGGCTTCGATTCTGGGCCCGGTGCGGGTTTAATGCCTCCACCGGGTCCGCCTGTATCCTTTCCCCCTCTGCAGAATTTTCAACCCCCAATGCCAAACGTCTCATTCCCGCAAGCAAACCAGTTTACTGCAGGGGCCGGTTTTCCGACTCTGGCTCCACAACCACCTCCAGGATCTGTAATGCAGACACAGTCAGGTAAGATAGCTAGCAAGCTAGTTATCTTTTGGCTAGCTAGTTAGCTTAGCCCCATGCCCTGTTTAGCCCGACCAGCAAGTTAGCTAGCTCTAGCTAGGTAGCTATATTAAAAAAACATCAACGTGGGACATGAGGCCTGTGCATTGGCTCAACGCTCGAGAATACTGTATCTCTAAATGGCTACTTGATATAAAGTTGGCTCAGACAAAGATCGGATATTGTATAGAGTATGATTTTAGGCTAGATGATGCTTAAATTTGTAACGTAAATGGTTGTTGCCAAAGCCATCTTATTTGAGACTAATTTCCCATGACCACCCCATCCTGCATATAACAAAGCGAACGCATTCGACATCATAACCTAGGAACATACTGCACTCAAACAACAAAAACACTGATACACTTGTAAGTTGCTACGCATTATCTTATTTCCCCCCCTTTTAGACTTCGGTCAGAAAAAGGCCAGGAAGAGGAGTCGTTGGAGTAGTGAAACCCCCGACCAGAAGACTGTCATTCCTGGCATGCCTACAGTCATCCCTCCTGGACTGACTAGGGATCAAGAGAGAGCCTATATAGGTAATTGAATTGACTTCAATATATTGATAGATTTGGCGGTTGGTACATTGTTATAGAGAATTGTCCCACAGCCACTAGCTCATATGTCCTAAATCTGTGTGGTTCAATGGGTCTAATTTTCTGCATAATGTAGTGTTCTACTGTTCATGTTCAATGCATAATTTCACCAGTTAGAGGTCATCAGAATGACACGCTATCATTGCACTTTCTTAGATGCTTAAAAGATAAGCGCTGTCCACAATATTTTGTTTTCCCTTAGCGAGCTCAATTTCTACAGACACTAACTGATGAAATGAAGTATTGTTATCCACTGAGTATACTAACTTGTTGATGTGGAATGTGAATGAAGGCAATTTCTTCCAGGAGCAGTGGTTCTCCTGTAGCAAATGTTTTTGTGGCAGCAGGTTTTGCATACTATTTGATATCCATTCGCAAAAAAACCCAATTATAAATAGCTAATGGTGTGAGACATCTACTGCTTGCTGTGTAGTGTCTTGAGCTGAAGCAGATACTGTCTTGCTTGTCCCTTTATTTCATTCTCTGTTCCCCAGCATGTTGTCCTTGTGACATGCACTAAATATGACAGGTGAATATGTTTTTATGTGTGAGCAATGCTGCTTAAATGGCCAAATACATTAACGCTTCAGTCAGACTTTTAACAATAGTTTGACCTCTGTGATTACAACAGAGTTTAATCTGATAAGCTCAAAGTTAATGTTAGTTTGTCTACACCAGTGAACCCTAGTTCCTGATAACTACAGTATAAAGAATGACCAGTGTGGCCAGTGCCAGCTAGCAGCAGTGTTGCACCACGAAACTGCCCCTGTAGACACTCTTTATGTGAATGTGAAGCAGGTGAGTCCACATCTTATGACCTTGTCAATAACATAATTTGTTATTGATATATGTTCAGTCACTGTTAAGATCGGTCTTCCTTGGTATGTGAGCATTCATCTCTGCCTACCTTGTTTTGTCACATTTACCTTTTTGTTTGCTCATTGACAAGAACGTCCTGTTAACCACGAGAGAGCTATTTAAGAAGAAATAGCAGTGAAATCAATTCACAGGGGACTGTCTTCATCTGTGGTGTAGCTTCCAGTGGAACCAGATTTATATTTGAGTCATTACTGAATCAATTGGGGAGTAGGGGGTATGAATTGGGAGGACACCAGGGATGTGTTCTGTTAGTTATGAGTGATTCATTCTGTGCATGTTTTGTACTTTTATTTTTCCAATGAAATTCAATGATTGCTCAAAGTAACAGCACCCCCATCTTTAGATCTACTGAAGTGCAGAGTAACACTGAAGAAACTCCTATTTTATTGGGCTTATTGGTGGACCAAGAACCAGGCATCTCCCTTAAATGCCAAAGCCATGTTCGATGACTAATTCTATAGTGGTAAACACTAATTTACTAAGATTTGTGAGGTTTGAAATTTTGGCTGGCATTTTATGGAGACTTGGTCTTTTGATCCAATTAAATGTTGCTACATGTAATTGAACCCTTCCACCATGACTGGGGTTCAAGATTGGCCCCTACCCATCCTTTAACCTCACAGAATGCTATTTTCACCTTTTGATCAAATTTGTATATAATGTCAATGAATTATAGATATTTTGCTACATATATCTCCCCCCAGAAATGAGGAAGGGTTTTTCCATGTGTTTAGAATTACTTGCTAAAAAGTACATTTGATCCCTCTTGTGTTTTAATGTTTACGATTCATCGGTCATCATAATCATGTTTTCCTTTGCCTCTCAAAGATAAGAGACAGTGCTCTAATTAATGCACTGTCTCCCAGTTGATGCTTAATTGTGGTAACCACATTTCTCTCCATCCCTCTTGTTTTTTTCTTTCCTAACCTGAATTCTTCCAGTCCAACTGCAGATCGAAGACCTGACTCGTAAACTGCGTACAGGAGACCTGGGAATCCCTGTTAACCCTGAGGACAGGTCGGGAAACGTTTTAAACCCACGAACAGTAACATTTTTCTACCTTCTTGACGTGTCTTATGAAGCCATATGTTGGTGTTTGGTTGATCAAGAGTATCTCAGAAGATGCTCCACTTAGACATGAGTTTACAGGTTCTAGGTTAAATATTTGTTACATTTTTTACATTTACATTTTAATTTACATTAATATTTGTTAGCTTTGTTCGTAAGTAAAACACAACTTGTTAGGTAAGAAATTAGCTAGTTTTAAAGACAAGTTTATTTTAAGGTGGCTGTGTTAAGAGTTGGTTAAGTTATTCTGATTTCCTCACTTATGTGGAGGTGATCTGAGATTGCGTTTCTTTGGCTTCTATTTTAATCTATGACTCATTTTTAATCAAACACGTTTTATAGATGCATTGTCCATTGACAGATTAAATCATTCTTTGCATTACTTATATCTAGTCTGTCATAAGACAATGCCTAACTGAATATGATACCAATTTATGGAATATTATTTTTAGTTAATTAAGTAAAATGTTTAAAAGGCTTGAGTCAAACGATTTTGATTTCTGTCAATGTAGGATTGAATGTGATGTTCAAATAATTTAACAATGGTTTCAGTCTCCTACATTCATTGATGGAATTCAAATAAGCATTGAACCCAACCTTTTTGTATGATGTTGGGTGTAAATGTGGGGTGTGTGGTGAGGACTTGAAACTGTTGATTATGCATCTTGAATGACACTTTTGATTCAGGCCTAAAGGTTTTTCAAAGTTTTCAGATGCGTTACTCTTTGTCGTAGTTAATAGAGAGGACCTAATCATTTTAATAATAAGACTACATATCTTATTGGTTAGTTCTAACCTACATATTGTCGCAGTAGATGTTTATATATAATAATAATAATAATAACGTCTATGGAAGCTATCTATAGAAATACCGTACTTTTTGCCATAACTTGATGACTAGGTCCCGATGTGTTGCCGCCTTCCTGCCACATCTGTTCCTTTCAAATGATCCAACCACTCATAGGATCCATCAAAAAAACATGTCCAATTAACTATTAACAGTTGGATGTTTTTCCATGGTCATTAATGGTTTTCCCATTATGAGTCCAACCAACGGGGTTTCACAGTATTCCAGGCAGACTGTTGGACCCTGGAGGAGAGCTCATGGCCTTTCCAGAATCACCTCACTGGCTCCCATGTCGTAGTCAGAATAAGCATCTATTCCTGCAGGAAACGTCAATGTTCTCGCTGAGAGTGTGAATATATCTCTTTGTTGGCCACAGTCCCTGTCGTTTGTACATGATATAGGTTCTCATAATCTTTAATCAGACATTTCCACAGCGACAACATAAGGCTCATTTCAGGTCTTTTAATAAAGCCACCGCCCCACTGTAACGTGAGCCCAATGAGGTGGTGTTTCAGGTTGTCACCGTTGGAAGGTTCAAGCAGTAAAAAAAAAAAAAAAAAAGCAAACAGGAAGCTTTCCTTAATTTTTTTTCTACTCTTCCTCTCCTCTGAATTGTCCATGAAGCCAGGCACAAATGTTGCTCTCTGTGGGGAGCACAGGAAAAGGTTAACATCTAATCATGATTCCTTTTCTCTAACCAAAATTACCCCTCGTCACCTTAACCTTTTTCAAACACAGAGCCTCCTTATCGCAGCAACGCAGGTTTTCGGCATCCCAGGGGCAAGTTTGGATCCCTCTCCACGTCAACTCCAAACATGGCACCGACTCCCAAAGCAACCCCCCCCCCCCCCCCCCCCCCCACGCCACCTGTTTTCATAGGCCTTCGTCCTGTATGTAGGTTTAGCTACGCTATATTTTTGACAGTTTGGCTTTTAACCATGGTGTCTGCCCCAGTACAGTATATTCATCCCCCTCCATATTCTTTATCCCCCTCCGCCAATACAGGGGTGGCACCTTAGCTTAATTTGGCTTCAGTGTTATTTTATGTAGGCCTCAATGCCCCATGTCAGCTTCTCAGGTGCTACTGTCTGAAGAAGCAGATGGAATGACTATTCAGAACGCCTTGAGCATGTCACATACTCCACAATGAGACTAGACCTTTTCATCCCCCTCCCACACTAGCGACCAACTGCTTACCGTAACCTATGTTTTTCTTGCTTCTACCCGTCAATGAGAAGTGGCTCTGGGACACGATCAAGTGTTCCTCAGTCGAGTGTTCATTCTGAGGCATAGCGAGACGTAGGGAATCTGTGGATGCTTGGCAGTGTTGTGGTTCCAGCAGCTTCACCTGGAGATTGAGCGTGTCTGTTTTGTCTGTCCCCTCCCCGTCCCCCTGCGCAGGTCTCCCTCCCCGGAGCCCATCTACAACAGCGAGGGCAAGAGGCTGAACACACGGGAGTACCGCACGCGCAAGAAGCTGGAGGAGGAGCGCCACTCGCTCATCACAGAGATGGTGGGACTCAACCCTGAGTTCAAACCCCCAGCAGACTACAAGTATGGGAAGCCTTAAAACACTGGATATCCTGTTTGCTTAGATCTTCTTTTTTCTTGTCCCCTTTGGAATATATACATTAAAGTTTAGTAAAATGTGTTGGCAAATTTTAGAGTGTTGTGTTACTATGGAAATAGGCTACTCAGGACTTGAATGACCATTGTCTTCTTCCTCCAGACCCCCGGCCACCAGGGTCAACGACAAGGTGATGATCCCACAGGACGAGTACCCAGAGATCAACTTTGTTGGCCTTTTGATCGGGCCGCGGTGAGTAAACATTAGCATTATGTTACCGTCTGGTGTAGCTATGATCTGGGACTCGTCTCAGGCACGATTGTTGTGGAGTTGAGTGAATGGTGCCTGTGAGTCCGTCCTAACCGGGACTACTGTCCTACACCTTGCAGTGGTAACACCCTGAAGAACATAGAGAAGGAGTGCTGTGCCAAGATCATGATCCGTGGCAAGGGCTCCGTGAAGGAGGGCAAGGTGGGCCGCAAGGACGGCCAGATGCTGCCTGGAGAAGACGAGCCGCTGCACGCCCTGGTCACCGCCAACACCATGGACAACGTCAAGAAGGCTGTGGAGCAGGTCAGGGTGCACCCAACCTGCAGCTACCTCACCCCCCAAACACAGCACTGTCTGCCAAAGCAACCTTGATGTGAAAGGAGGCTAACGGTGTGCTTTGCTGTGTAGATCCGTAACATCTTGAAGCAGGGTATCGAGACCCCCGAGGACCAGAACGACCTGCGGAAGATGCAGCTGAGGGAGCTGGCCAGACTCAACGGCACCCTGAGAGAGGACGACAACAGGTCAGCCATGATCTAACCATAACCCTGAGAGAGGATGGTATCCGGTCAGCCAGGAAAAGCTCTCACTGCAGTCTAGGTTCCATGTCTCACTTATGTTTTTTGCTCTTTGCCCCCCAGGATTCTGCGTCCGTGGCAGAGCTCGGAGCCCCGCAGCATCACCAACACCACCCTCTGTACCAAGTGCGGTGGAGCAGGACACATCTCCTCTGACTGCAAGTTCACCAGGTGACTCAGCCGATTTCAAGGCTCTGGCTGCTAGTGTTCCGTTACTCTTACATTTACATTTAGTCATTTAGCAGACGCTCTTATCCAGAGCGACTTACAGTAAGTACAGGGACATTCCCCCGAGGCAAGTAGGGTGAAGTGCCTTGGACACAACGTCATTTTTCACAGCCGGGAATCGAACTGGCAACCTTCTGATTACTAGCCCGCTTCCCTAACCGCTCAGCAACCTGACTCCCACTTAGTCAGACCCGCTTAGTCAGACCCGCTTTTCAACAAAGGAAACGGCGACTGTCATCTCGCACCGAAACTTAGGTTTGCATGAAAGGAATCAGGATTTGAACGACCACTTCTAAGATTAGGGAGAGTCAAGCTGCTAAACCAAGTCTTCATTGAATGGAATGTTTAGTGCCTTCTTCCTATTGGTGCATCCAGGCCATAGTTAACCTCCATGCTTCTTCCCCCAGTTCCTTTTCCGCCCAGAGGACAGGCGAGCCCCCCCAGTCGGCCCAGGACAAGGCCCGGATGGACAAGGAGTACCTGTCCCTCATGGCGGAGCTGGGCGAGGCCCCCGTGCCCTCCTCCGGTGGGGGACACTCCAACAACCACGGCCGCCAGGGCTCGGGGCCCAACAACAACCAATCCTCGGTCAGTTCTACCTTCAACACACACACACACACTGACAGGAGGAAATTGGGTTAGGCCTGGCTCCGGTTGCATCAAGGTCATATGTCATCTTGCAGACGTTCCTTATTTCTATAAATAGATATATAGATGTATAGATATATGAGACACAAGGCTTCCAGCTTAAGACAGTAGGAACTTGCAGTACATGAGTTATGATATTGTCATGTTTCCATGCAAGGCTAACATAATAGTATTCCATGTTTAAACTTGACTACCTCATGCTGTGCCCTAGAAGGAACGTATTCTATGGAAACTATATTTGTACTTGTTTACTCCATTGTATCCAAGTCACTCTGTAACCTATCCACTTCACTCATTAGAACCACTACTCACTAAGATGGAATGGATTAAGGATCCAAGCTTATCTGAATACAACATCTTAGTCAAACCTTTTTGATAGTCTTTGTTTTACCTCTGTCATCATTTCCACTTGGACATCATCATCACACACACGGTGTATTCTAAATCTTCAGGGCTGTAGTAGGGGTCTTATCTGTCGGTGGTCTTTCAACAGAGCCGACCTCCCTGGATGAACTCTGGCCCGTCGTCGGACAGAAACTTCCACAACATGCACGGAGGTCACGGAGGTCACGGTGGCCATGGTGGCCACGGAGGGCACCACAACTACCCGCCCCCCATGCCCAACATGGGGGGCCCCCCCATGTCCCACAACCCCAACGGAATGCCCCCTCCCTGGATGCAGCCCCCTCCTCCGCCCATGGGACAGGGAGGACCGCACGGACATCACATGGGTACGAGTCCACTGCCAATGTGAACACGTCTGTCCCTTCTTGAACTTAGCAACGGTTATGTTCCTGACATGCTGCATGTACGAGCATGCAAGGTAGACTAAACCTAAACATCTTCTCTGGGTTTCCAATAGGTCTGCTGCCTCCTCCGATGGGCATGATGCCCCCCCCTCCTCCTCCTCCCAACAACCAGCCACCCCCCCCACCTTCAGGCCCCCTGCCGCCATGGCAACAGCAGGCCCCCCCACCGCCTCCGACCAGCAGCATGGCCACCAGTGCACCTCTGCCATGGCAACAGAGTAAGAACACGGTGTACTCTTCCTGTTTGCTCGTCCGTGGAGCTCAGACACACAGCCAGTGTTCTCAGGGACGCAGGTCAAGACACGTGGCACCAAGAGTCTTGGGAGAAAAGCTTCCCAAGTGTTAGGTTTTGTATGCTACTTTTTAGGTTTGATCTATTTTGATGGAGACCAATAAGACAGGCGGACATGCAGGAAATAACCTGGGCCGTAATCTGATGTGACTTCCTGTCATCTTCCTGTCATTACAATGACGAGTGTCTTGTGTGCCCCTAACCGTGCCGTCTGTCCACAGATACCACCACCACCTCCAGTCCTGGCTCTGGGAACCTGCCGCCCTGGCAGCAGCCCCAGCAGCCCTCTGCCTCCGCGCCTCAGCCCCCTCCACCCATGGGCACCCCGGCCATGGTGCCTCCTCCGCCAGGCGTTCAGCCCCCTCTCCCCCCCGGCGCCCCGCCTCCTCCTCCACCCCCACCTCCCGGCTCGGCCGGCATGATGTACGCCCCGCCTCCACCCCCTCCGCCCATGGACCCTTCCAACTTTGTAACCATGATGGGGATGGGTGTCCCAGGTATGCCCCCATTTGGCATGCCCCCGGCACCGCCACCTCCACCCCCACAAAATTAATCGATCACAACCCCCTGGTCCTCAGCCAATCGCAGAGCAGTGTCCCAGCAGATGTGGTTCAGCCCAGAGCTTCTCAAGCACGCACTGCTCACCCTGTTCTACCTACTGTAGTGCTCCCCAGACAGAGAGCTCCCTTCTACACAGAAAAGGACAACCTGGGCTTTACTCTCTTAGTGTCGGTAAATGTGCTGCAGAAAGCGAGATGATGTGGTTGAATTGTAAATTTGTTTAACTTAACTTCTTTTTTTTTCTTTCTGTTTTTAACGTTGGATTTTGTGTCCTTAAACCCCCTGTGCTTAGAGTATGGTATGCATATATTTGGCAGGGCACCGCAATGGTTTATCCTCTACTTTTACTTCTCATTCTGCAAATGACACAAAAAGACACGCTCAGTTTTTTGGCTCGACTATACATTTCTCTACATTAATACATTTTCAATAGAATTGCAACTGATCAATTTAAAATGTTACCCCCCCCCACTTCCCAATTACTTCATGGCCAGTTGTCAGGCATGCCGTTCCAGATAGGTCTTGTGAAACTTCACTGTACAATGCACCTGCTTTGGTTTCACTCAGATGGATATTTTTGTAACTGAACCAAATGAAGTGATGTTTCCAGTTCTCCCAATCTGTTGTTTTGTTACGCTGGCGTTTCTTTTCAGCTGCATTGCATCTATAACTCAGCTGTCCTTAGCTACATATGCTAATCCTTTTACCCAGATTTCCATGAAGCCGCAGGGGCTGGTGTATAACCTGCTGCTGGTATTGGACGTGGCCTGGACTACCTACACCTCGATATTCTCTGTACATCCTCTTCCTCTCTCCTCTGTGGCTGTGTGCAGTTTTCTGATTTCTTCAGCACCATCACTATCCCTATTTGGTCCCTTTATCTGCTTGAGTTAATGAGAAAAAAAAAAGAAGCAATGTAACATTATACAATTGTATTTTTACTCTATTTTTGGAATTGGTTTGTCAGCCTTATGTTGTGTTGGGACTAGCCTGAATGAATAGAATTTGAATTGTTGCTCGATTGTTATTAAATTGATCATCTTTAATGATTGGGTCATCTGTGTTTTCTTCTGAGTAGATCTAAAACAAACATGTAGAAACAGTTAGAACTTTACCGCTGTTCTCCTGCTACTGTCATTAACAGAACTCCTGTCTAAATATCAATGACTTTGGCGGTTATACAACGTAGCTATACATAGTTACCCAGGGTCACATTCCTTAAGGGACGTAGCCTACAGTGGGCCTGATATGCGGAGAGGGACAGTCATTGACATCTAGGCTGTAAGGGACAGATGACAGGAAATAGACAGGCTGCGTTCCAACACCCACACTGTCATACTATTTAGTGTGCCAGAAATGTATCAGAATTCAGCAGTATGTAAGCAAGCTTGTCTTGGTATTCCTCCGCACAAAGGGTTGATTAGACAGCAGTGGCACCCGCCGAGACAACGGTATCGAACCGATGCGTACTGGTCTGCGTCAGTTCAAGGCGCGGTTATATAACGATGTCCTAGTGTAAGCAATTTTGTGCATAAGCAACAGTGGGTTACGCACTTTGTAAGGGCAGCTGCATTATGCTATTCCGCATGATGCTATGTAGACACAGTTGAACCCAAAGAAAATACCGAAATTAAGGAGCGACTTCTGAGCTGTCGCAGACTCATGGAGGTCTAATGTCAGCGCTCATTGCAAATACAAATGGCAATGTACAAACCACAACGGTTGTGAAATATTCTCGCGAGTGCAGGTGTGATTAAACTGTGCCTGTCTTTTCTCTGTCTTGTTATTGTTTTATTCAAAGACAGAAGTCGTAATGTGTGCAAAAGATGATATTGTTAGACTATTCGTCTTCTCTGTTCAATATTTTCCTGGTCCTTTAATACGGAACAGTTCTGCAGATTGTGATGTTCCTTAACGTTTAAACTCAATTGGGCTACAACTTCAGTAAAGCCCGCCCAATCTGGAAATAAATAATGAGCGGCAGATAAATCTGGACTGGACCGTCATACCAAACCGGGTCAGTACTGAGAGAAAACGCAGTGTGTGCCGCGCTCGAGTCGACAGTCAGTCAGTTCATCCTTTCTTTCATCGGATATTCATCGTATGTTGTGTCGTTTGTTGCATTGAAATAATCCTCCAAAATGCCCAAGCCACTGACAGACCAAGAGAAAAGGAAGCAGATATCGGTGCGAGGGCTTGCTGGGGTGGAAAATGTTGCGGACCTAAAGACAAATTTTAATCGTCACCTCCACTTTACACTGGTAAAGGACCGAAATGTGGCGACCAAAAGAGACTACTACTTTGCTTTGGCCAACACCGTCCGCGACCATCTCGTCGGGCGATGGATCCGGACGCAGCAGCATTACTATGAGAAAGACCCAAAAGTAAGCAGCAGGACTGTCGCAGTCAGTTGCACGCTCTCTCTGCACGTACGCCGCTGTCAAACTCAGTGCGGAACAAGGGCCGGGGTTGGGTTTCCCACAGTAGGCTACTGTAGTTTCGCAGTTTGTTTGCTGATGCTGCCCTAAAGAATCGGAACGCTTTTATATTAAATTAGCCCTAGGCTGTTACTTCTCTAATCGAGGAATTAATCGTAGCCTACCCTTTCTTAATAAAACTAATAAATGTCAATGTCAAATTACTCTTGAGCGTTAGATGTCAAAGCCAAAGCTTATAGCCTACGTGGTGAATTATATAATTATGTTGTTTCTGCATGGATCAGGCCTATATAATTTTACGTTTCGGAAAATGTTTACATTGGCTATTGTCGAATAACCTACATTTTATGCTATTGAAAGACCTTAAATGGCAGCCAGATCCGGAAATGTGATATGTTCCTATTTAGACTTGTTGAAGGCCACTCAAATGAGTCAACTAGTTAAATATGCATTATGTAATATGATGTCCCAGTGTAGTTCATCCACTGTCCGAAATGTTTGAGAGAATGCTGTGTGTAGGCTATTGATACTACATCAAACCAATCTATTGAAGTCACTGACCTAAAGTGATTAATGGCCTGTGAAACAGGAAACATTTTGTCAATGCACTGGCTGACCACATCTCTTCTGAGCCCCGTTACTAGGTAGGATGTTTAATAGTACATGGTGTACTGTAACGCCTGCATCATTGTGCTGTGAGCACAAACACGGGGTGTTATTGGTACTGTACGTTCTAATTAATATAATTATACCATAACTATTATAACGACAGTTGAACTGAAAAATACAATAAAATAGGAAGATTGTGAGCTGAAAGATCATGTTTAAAGGTGCCACAAAACAATCATGTAGTGTTTCCCCCGTAATGCTTTGGATAAACGGGCAGCGTACCCTGAGCGCATGGGTGCTCCTTTTTAAAGCATGACAACGACGGTTTAACACCGGATTCGTGTTCCCCATCTGTTTATGAAATTCATAAGTCATGACAATCTATGTTTTAACCATAAAGTGCTTCACGTTTTCCTTCCAAAATCATTATTTTCAACATTTAGTTCCAGTGTTCCACTGTTGTTTGAGTGTGTGGTATATTAATAACCTGTGGCTGGCATCTCCATAGACTGTCTAACCTTTGGCACTAGTATGCCTATTTATACACTCCATGAAATGCCTTTGTCACTGTATCTCAAACAGTCTTAATAGATTGTATTTTTTTTTCCAATATCCATGTTGATCCCCCTCACCATCTCCACCCCTCATCGTGTCTCTGAATTTAATAATTGAATTATCAAAGATCACTCCCCGATAATCCTTCCCAGCATGTCAACCAGGACAGTAAACAAAACATGCTGGGTCTTCAGAAATTCCACTGTGAGCTTTTGAAAATTAGATATTCCATGAATGATTTGGAACAAATGTTGTTTACAAGCTAAAATATTACAATTTGTGTCCTCATGATACTGTGTGCCATAGCACCCACAATAGAACTCCACTAATGAAATCAGATGGTTCAGATACAATTTCCACAGCACATGACAACATTAAGTTATGAAAGCTTAAAGGTGAATTAAATGCATTATATAACAGTGACCCTAAAGAATAGCAGTCTATTTGGCAGGACTTTGTTGCCTTTTAGTAGAGAGGATAATACTTTTTCCAGGGCAAACAACATGGGCACACTCCTCTTCAATTGGCTGTAGATGAAAAGGGGCTGAGATGAAGTAACTACACAAATATCATGTCATTGCAGCGGGTGTACTACCTCTCCCTGGAGTTCTACATGGGACGGACCCTTCAGAACACCATGGTGAACCTGGCTCTGGAGAACGCCTGCGACGAGGCCACGTATCAGGTGAGGAACTCAGGAAACATTGCAGACTGCAGCTACCAGACAAATGATGCTACCCAGATATATGTTAGTCTGTCACCATGTAAATGTTAGATGTGAGCCTAAGAAGGCTTAGGTACTGCTTGTCCTCCTCAGCTGGGCCTGGATATGGAGGAGCTCCAGGATATAGAGGAAGATGCTGGTCTGGGTAACGGTGGTCTGGGTCGGCTCGCTGGTGAGTTCCTGGATGCCGTGTGTATAACTAGCTGCTTCTTCCTATCTTAAAATAGTAGCGAATGAGACTGACAAACAACTTTGTCTCACAGAATAATCAACCACCACCCTCATTCACACCCCATACACTCACCCCACCCCCCCACCCCCAAACACACACACACCCTTGTGCCTCAGCATGCTTCCTAGACTCCATGGCATCGCTTGGGCTGGCGGCTTACGGCTATGGCATCCGCTATGAGTTTGGCATCTTCAACCAGAAAGTTGTCGACGGCTGGCAGGTAGGACAAGTACTGGGTACATGTTTATAAGCAATAACATGGGCTGTGTACACTGTGTAAAGATAGTGCCATGTGCCCTAATGGAAGTATGGTATATTCATAGTTAATATTTCCTTAATACCTTTACATCACTGAATCCCTATAATTCTTCACAGGTTGAGGAAGCGGATGATTGGCTGCGCTATGGAAACCCCTGGGAGAAGGCGCGTCCTGAGTACATGCGTCCCGTCCACTTCTACGGCAAGGTGGAGCACCATCCTGACGGGGTGAAGTGGGTGGACACACAGGTGAGAGAACACACACAGTCATCCAACAGACACCTGATGATACTGTCCTGAACACCACTGAACTTCCCTCTTATTAACAGGTGGTCTTGGCCTTGCCCTATGACACTCCTGTACCTGGGTACAGAAACAACATTGTCAACACCATGAGACTGTGGTCTGCCAAGGCTCCATGTGACTTCAACCTCAAAGACTGTGAGTGCTTGATTTAAGTATTGCATCGTACGTACTAGGTGAGTATAGGTTTATAAGGTTAGTATAGGTTATTATGTGTATTAGAGGTTTAGTATACTGTACTGTATATTGTATATTATTTTGTATATTTAGGAGGTTTATTATATTTTAGCTTATCATAGATGTAATCTATGTTAAACTGAATACGTTATGCCAGGTTGCTTTGCGTTGTCTTGTCCCAAGAATTTCAGTGCCCAGTCTGAACTTGTGTTGTTCTGTGCATCTGACAATAAAAGGTTAGGGTTAGGGTTAGGGTTAGGGTTAGGGTTAGGGTTAATTTAACAGCCATTGACAAACTTTTTTCCGGTTCCACAGTCAATGTCGGTGGCTACATTCAAGCTGTGCTGGACAGGAACTTGGCTGAGAACATCTCCCGCGTCCTCTACCCTAATGACAATGTGAGGGAAATTGTTTATTCTTATTTCTACTCCCAGACAGACTCCTGCTTTGTCAATTGACATCAGTAGGTTTATTGTTTACGTAACCATGTCCCATACATCTCTAAGACAATAATGTATGTCAAGTTAAATCCAGAATTACTGGGTTTTCACCTTTGTGTTTGGATCCAGTTCTTTGAGGGCAAGGAACTGCGCCTGAAGCAGGAGTACTTTGTGGTGGCAGCCACTCTACAGGACATCATCCGTCGCTTTAAGTCCTCAAAGTTTGGCTCCACAGAGGTGGTGCGCGTGGACCTCACCACCCTCCCTGACAAGGTGGGTCACCGTTGGCTCTCACATCACAACCAGTTCATTTCTCGGACAACAGTGGGGATCGTTGTGACGTCAAATGTCCTCCCTGTCTACAGGTGGCCATCCAGCTGAATGACACCCATCCTGCCATGGCCATCCCTGAGCTGATGAGGATTCTGGTGGATGTAGAGAAACTGACATGGGAAAAGGTACATAGTCCTATTGTATATACCTACTGTACACTGTGTCGGGAAAAGGATCACTTATGTATCCCCCCCTCTCTCCTCCATCAGGCTTGGGACATCTGTGTACGTACCTGTGCCTACACCAACCACACAGTCTTGCCCGAAGCTCTGGAGCGCTGGCCCATTGACCTGTTCCAGAACCTTCTTCCTCGTCACCTGGAGATCATCTACGAGATCAACAGACGTCACATGGAGGTACAAAAGGGAAAAGCACCCCTTCGGCCACACCACCAAAAATCCAAACTTCCACCAACCGCATTTAATCTTCCTTAATTCCACGTGACATATCAGAGCCTCACACGGCTCATGTTTTATTTCGAGGGGACTTGCCATTAGCTGTAATACCATCACAAAACAAAATGGCTGTTTTTTTTTCTACATTTGTCTCCTCCAGCGCATTGCCAAGCTGTATCCTGGGGACGATGACCGTCTTCGCCGCATGTCCCTGATCGAGGAGGGGGACATGAAGAAGATCAACATGGCGCATCTGTGCATTGTGGGATCCCACGCCGTCAACGGAGTAGCCCGGATCCACTCGGACATCATCAAATCCTCTATGTAATGAAAGTCAAGGATTCTGTTGCATCAGACTGGGTATAGAAAGCTGGGTCAGATAGCTGAGCAGTTAGGGAATCAGGCTTTTAATCAGAAGGTTGCCGGTTCGATTCCCGGCCATGCGAAATGATGTTGTGTCCTTGGGCAAGGCACTTCACCCTACTTGCCTCAGGGGGAATGTCCCTGTACTTACTGTAAGTCGCTCTGGATAAGAGCGTCTGCTAAATGACTAAATGTAAATATAGAAACCATAACAGTAAAGGGGGCTACACAAGCAGTCACAATGTTAAGTTTTAAGGTACAGTATGTTTTTCTTGATTGGTCTCAACGTTGACGTGTTATCTGCTCATTGGCTATGTCCCCAGCTTCAAGGACTTCTATGAAGTGGATCCAGACAAGTTTCAGAACAAGACCAATGGCATCACACCCAGACGCTGGCTGGTCATGTGCAACCCTGGCCTTGCTGAAGTCATAGCAGAGGTGCGTTGCATTAATGAAATTACAGTCAAAGTGGATTAAGGCTCCATGATTTGCCGTTTTAGATGAATAGTGAGTGATGCTTCTAAATAGGAGGTTTCTTTGTATTCAGAGGATTGGGGACGATTATATGCGTGATCTGGACCAGCTGAAGAAGCTGCTCAAATTTGTGGATGATGACGCATTCATCCGCGATATTGCCAAGGTCAAACAGGTAGGAGGAAAATGGTGTCCAGGTTTTAAACACGTTTTCGTTCATCCCTGTTGGTTGTTAGATGAAGTCAGTGTGTTTCACAGCTTGTACTTCACTCGACAGGAGAACAAGCTGAAGTTTTCCGCCTATCTTGAGGAGCATTACAAGGTGAAGATAAATCCCGACTCCATGTTCGATGTTCACGTCAAGAGGATCCATGAATACAAGAGGCAGCTTCTCAACTGCTTGCACATCATCACTCTCTACAACCGTGAGTCTGCCTACATTACCTCTATCAGTTAGAGACAAGATTACTGCGGAAAACATCAAAAAGCTTATTTTCTATCAGGTATCAAGAAGGAGCCTAACAAGTCTTGGACTCCCAGGACTATAATGATTGGAGGAAAGGTATGTAGTGTTTCAGATCAATGTTATTTGGATTTCATCTTTGTCCAGACGCCATAATGAGTTACTGAGTTTCTACCAGGCTGCCCCAGGTTACCACACTGCTAAGATGATCATCAAGCTGATCACATCAATTGGAGACATCGTCAACTACGACCCAGTTGTGGGAGATCGTCTTAAAGTAATCTTCCTGGAGAACTACAAGGTCACTCTGGCTGAGAAAGGTAATCAGAGGGTCGAGTGTAAAGGTTTGGTTTCTACATTAAGTGCTGTATTATCTTTAACTTCTAACTGTGTGTCTCCTCCCTCTCTCCCCAATCCTTTTACTTATCTGTCTCTCCCTCATCCTCCGTCTCGCCTCAGTCATTCCTGCTGCTGACCTATCTGAGCAGATCTCTACAGCGGGCACAGAAGCCTCTGGCACTGGCAACATGAAGTTCATGTTGAATGGTGCCCTCACCATCGGCACCATGGATGGTGCCAACGTGGAGATGGCAGAGGAGGCTGGCGAGGAGAACCTCTTTATATTCGGCATGAGGGTGGAGGATGTGGAGGCAATGGACAAGATAGGGTAAGAAGTGAAAGTCATTGGTTTGTATCGGAAAGGCCTTTTAGGTGATGTTTTTATATATATGTAGTTTAAAGAACTTTGGTCTTTTATGATTAGTATTTTTATCTTGATAAATTGATTTAATCTCATCAGATATGATGCCAATGCATATTACAACCGCATCCCTGAGCTGAAGCAGGCCATTGACCAAATTGCTGGAGGTTTCTTCAGTCCCAACCAACCCGACCTCTTCAAGGACATTGTGAACATGCTGATGCACCATGACAGGTAGGTGACAATTGCTGACACTAGTGAAGAATGTAAATTCTTCCCACACATACTCTACTTTTATACACACACCCGCACACCCTTTTTCGGAGACATTGGTGTCTGCATTGCAGGTTTAAGGTGTTTGCTGACTATGAAGAGTACATCAATGCCCAGGATAAAGTCAGTGCACTCTACAAGGTTAGTATCTAAGTCCTTGCCTCTCCTCAACATGCTGATTTTGTCTGTCTTGTTTGTGCCTCTGAATTATTCACTCTCTTTCTCCGTCCTGACAGAACCCTAAAAAGTGGACCAAGAAGGTGATCCACAACATCGCTGGCTCTGGGAAGTTCTCCAGTGACCGTACCATCTCCCAGTATGCCAAGGAGATCTGGGGAATGGAGCCCAACCTGGAGAAGATCGGAGCCCCTGATGACCCCCGTTAAACCAGCCCTTCTCTGGTCCTTCCACAAAAATCTACAGAACTTGATAAACGGTTCGCTATAATATCAACGAATGCCCTGTAACCTAGTTTATTTTTTGGTGTAACGTGTGGCTGTATTTGTGAAGGAAGCGTAGCAAAAACCCTGACTGTGTTCAACATTAACATTGTATGGTGCTATCACTCTACAAATGTTCCCTTGCAATTAACCAGCAATGCATAGTGGACAAACATTGTCACACTATATCAGTTCACCATCACAATTTATTTGAAGCACTTATTCAGCAAATGGCTTGAGGAAAACCTCATTAATACCACATGGAACCAAAACCATGCTTTCCAATGGAAATGTAATGAAGAGAAATGTCAAAGTGGCTTATCAATTAAGTATTGCAATTATGCACATGCTCAACACTGTGGACATACAGTGTTGGTCTGCCAAGAAAACCATGGTCTGCACCAAATAATATATTCGGTTGAAAGTTCTCTACTTTAAATCTGTATTTCAGTTAGAAGTCTGTTTTGCTGACTTTCTATGTTGAATGTATCTGTGTGTAATGTAATGCTTATCAGTTAGAAAAAAATTGATGGCATCTTAGTTGTGTTAGCATGATCCCATATGTATAACAAATCACAAACACTGTATCTTCTGTCCCTGAAGTGGTCATTCGGTGAATGCTGTTAGTTCTAAAAAGGTATCCTTCCACCTTCTGCCTAATACCTCTTCAAGAGTGACTATGCCTTATGAAATTGTGTGTAGTAATTCAAGTGTAACTTACCTACCACCTCTACTTATCCAAGTTGCTGTGTACAATTCTATGGTTCAACCACTGTATTTCACTGTCTGAAATCTTACCTATACTGTGTAGGCAGAACTGCAATGACCAGAAACCACTGATAAAAGGCTAGCATTGATTTCCCTTCTCAATAAAACAAGTTAAAATGTCATGACTTGATACTCGAATGTTTCATTTTCTTTCTTCATGATCATCCAATGCAGTGACTGATTAGATGATGACGTAGGTAGCAGTGAAACCTATAAACCTTCGCGCGTACAAGTGGGCTGTCTGAGAAGGTTCTGCCTGACCTGCTTGACTTTTTGAACTCCTGGCACCCCACAGAAGTTTACCGCATTCATTCATTTATTCATTCGTTCACTATGTCTAGTCTTCTACGGGTGCTTCAAAAAGTTCAACCGACCATTTCACTGAGGACCCTGGCAATGGGCCAACGAGCAGGACTGAGCTTTAAACCGCCAAAAGATCATATCGGCGTTGTTGTAAGTACTTTGTTAGCATTACTTTTCCGCTCACAGGTAGAGCTGGCCTACTCGCGGGCTAGCAAGCCTGCTTTGTGTCAGAACTTCCCGAAGGCTCCTCTCCAGTGGTGTAACATGTACTACACACTTGTTTCCGTCACAGAGGTTCCACATATGACTTCAGGTAGATCATTCATTCATTCATTCATTGTTTTTGCAGGAATCGGTGTTTGTGTTGGGTGTCATGTCTCTCACTATCCTCGGACCGGCCGGATGGATCCTAGCACATGTGGGAGAATACAAGAGCTCCTGATGCCCTCGCCATTCATGTAGGCCCTATGTGTTGATTTAGAAGGTAGCCTACATATTAAAGCTTTTGTTTACGGATATACGTAGTTTTGTCTTTTTAAGCGTTTGTGTTTAAGTGTGTGCACTGCCAGCCGATGTTCACAGGCCAGCTCACGCGGATTAATGGGGCATGAGTATGTTTTGAGACGCCCCCTATCAAAACCTCCATTCAATACTCTAATAGAAAATGCATGTTGTTCTTGCTGTTAGAAAATCTATGAAGTATGCGACCGGCCTCACCACCTTTTTGCCCACAGTCATCTATATGAGGGAGCTAGGAGCAGAGAACCGTCACTAGAGATGCAGCTGCTGGGCAGATCTCCAGCCTAGGGCCACATGCCAGCCATCGCTCTGGCTCCACCTCAGTCCACACAAAGACCGCTAGGGGAACAAGGCATGCATTCCAAAGATCCCACTGTCAACAAGGTTCAAATAGGGTTCCACGAAAAGGGACAGCATCTCACGATGAATGTTACCCCAGTTAAACAAGGGAATCCAAGGCTGTTTAATCCCCCACAAACACAGTTGTAAACATTAATTTGTATAGGTCTTTAAGAGGATCTTAACATTTCCAGTTTATGGCATAAAAAATAAAAGATATAATTTAATATTTAAAAGCTAGTGTATGAATCTAAACCTAATGAAATCGCTTATTGTAAATGTTAGTATATCCACATAGGGGCATTTCATGTAAGTCTGTAAAGAGGGTATTAATTCAATACTGTGTAGAGTGCAGTAGTGACTGTTAGAAATATTTCTCAGCTGGAGTGAGCGTACGCAGTTAAACTATAATTGATGAAAATTAAGTTATAATTAATAATTCAATATCAGAAGTCTAAAAGAAATTCTAGTTGATTTGAACTAAACATTTTTTACTTGTATAAATGATAACATTTGTGTTTTTGAGGTAAATTCATGTCAGTGATGTTAGACATTCTTATGCTGACTACAATGTTAGACATTCTTATGCTGACTACAATTAAAATGTAGAATTTCTTCACTATAAATGTAAATGCCCTAGGAGAAATGAAATCAGACAGATACCCTTGGTAGGCTTCGAGGTGATCCTGTCAAAAGGCGGTGCTATAATAGCCCCCCTGTCTCACACAACCTCCCCCCCACACACACACACAGCTCATAGTCACACAAGGCAGAGCTCCCTCCCGTCCGAGACATCTGACAGCCTCTGGTCTGGCTGCGTAGCATCCACAGCCTCCTCAGCTGGAGACGGAGCGGAGCTCTTTTGTGTCTCCCCAGCCCCCCTATCGTGTGCTCCTTTATTCTGGGTTTAGAATCCGTCAAACCATGGACATGATGGGGAGGAAGGAGCGTCGGGGCGTGAATTTCAAAGGCTTGCTGAAGAGGAACTGGCTCTTAATTGCCACGGTTGTGTCGGTGGTGCTAGGTAAGTAAAGCCCCCCACCTATTGTCTGCCTCCGCTCTGCTTGATCATATTGAGCTCTCTGTCCTTGGTTCTCATCCCACACTGGCTACATTTAGTAAATTATTTGCTCAGAGGTGTATTTTTTATAATCCTTTCGTCTTTATTTCGCTCGTTTTGCCACATTGAATTCCTCCTGTCTGCTGCAGTACAGCCTTGCAGTCATCAACTAGCCCTCTGTTGCTCCTGTGCAAAGCAGACTAGAGCTACAGGCTTGTTGGGGGCAATCGCCAATTTGCTATACATCCATTCTTGGTACATTAACCGTTTTGTGGGAATTGCAAATGTCATTGTGCGTTATTATGTACACCTGCCAGTGTCTGTGTAAAGAGCGAGCTAGAGGCTCCCTGTGATGGATGAGCTGCTGCCTTCTAGGCTAGTCCCCGCTCCCCCCCAGGAGCAACGCTGGTGCTGCTGTAAAAGCCTTTCTCACCAGTCAGACGTGACTGGAGTGACACATTGGAGTGGGCTGCATGTGTGACATCCTGCCCAGAGACATGTTAGACCATGCCACAGCCAGACACAGATGTGTATTCGTGTCCATTGCCATGACGGAAATCCACAGCATACAATTGGCTGAGATTAGCATTTCCTCAAGGATCTTCTGTTTGATTAGATGCCTTGCACTGTAGAAAAATGGGTGTGCTGTTGCTAGCCAGGAGTCCAGAAACTGGATGCTATGCAATGCCTTAAGAGTCATGAATTCACTATTAAAATAATCTTGCCTTTGTTGTTGACCATGCTATTCAGTAATTATCTTGGAGGGTAGGTCTTTTGTGCCCGTTTTGTATTTACATGACAATGCCTACATAGTGCAGCTTAGAACACTGATTCCACCTATGTAATATTCTGAAATAAATCAAAAGAATTAGAAATGAGGTACTTACTGCAGTGGCCTAGGTTCGAATCTAGTCTTGGCCCTTTGCCGCATGTCAAAAATGCCCCCCAAAATATAGATAATAATGAGAAACAGTGCCACCAACTTCATGCTTTCCAGCTCAAGTTTAATTGACAGTGGTTTCACTGTTGTTTCACACAAACTGATTTTGTATCAAATATCTGCTTACCATTTTAAAACAGATACCAACCGTTGGTTCAGTATCAACAATTAATTGTAATGTGTATCTTGATGACAAGATTTGGAATGTCCATTATCTGCTCACAAATTACCATATCAGTATGGATGTACAAATGTAACTACAGCTTTGGGCTGAATATCCAGTTTGTGGACATTATCCGGAGCACCAACACACATTTTGCCCTGTGAAGCAAGTTCTTAACTTATGGTCAGAAGAATTTCTGATCCCAACATCAATAAATCAGTGGAATAGAACCACTATATCAAGCAGTGATGAAACCTGTTCAATTAGAGTTTGCTGAGTCATCTCCTTGCTCAACCTTTCACAAGGTTGTAAAAGGTGTGCTGTTGGGGATGATAACACATTAGGAGGTTGGGGGTGTATCAGCAAAATGCCGACAGAGATGCCTCTATGTGGCATTTATGAATGGAAAATGAACAGCAGTGGCCAATGAGCCTAGTAAACGATGATGGATGTATTCTCAGATTCTAACAGGATTATAGGCTCTACAGTCTGAAATAGCATTGCTACTTGCTTTCATCAAAGGAAACTGCCTTCTTTATGACAACCGTTTTAGTGTCCTGAAAAGGCCAATTGATATTTGAATTTTATTTGAATTCAAATATCAAATATATTTTACAACATGTAACAAACGGCTACAGAGCTATGAAGCAAGAAAAGTCTTCAAGGTGGTTTAAACCTGCTTCTGGATTATGACTTGTTTTTTACTTGGCCACTGAGAAAAACCGATATCCCTACTACACCATGGCACATCTAACATATCATTTCAGTTTATGTATGACAAACCTAACCTTTCTCATTAGAATGAACAGAAGCTTTTATTCACCTCCACCTGTCTCGTTCTCTCAGGTATAGGTCTGGGTGTTGTGGTGAGGGAGTATGGATCTCTCTCCCACCTCCACAAGCAGTACTTCGGTTTCCCAGGAGAGATCCTCATGCGGATGCTTAAGCTCGTCATCCTTCCCCTCATCATCTCCAGCATGATAACAGGTCACTTCAAACATCTTTGTAGGAGGTGTGCACATTCTGCACATCTCCATATCATCCTAATGTCCCGTGATGTGGGATATGCACTGTTCTGTATGTGTATCTGTGTCTTGCATCAGCTCTGAATGTCAGTGGTTTTGCCCACAGGGGTTGCGGCCTTGGATTCTGAGGTTTCAGGGAGGATAGGATTACGTGCAGTTGTGTATTACTTCTCTACAACCATAATTGCAGTAATTCTGGGTGAGTTCCCCGTCTCACAGCTCCTCTGTTCTGCTGGCCCATAAATCCCAGCAGCATGAACAACAGCCCCTATCTTTTCCAGGCATTGTTTTGGTGATGACCATAAAGCCTGGTGTGTCCCAGACGGCGGATCACATCGACAGGGCGGGGACCACACCAAATGTCACCACGGTTGACACACTCCTGGACCTAATAAGGTGACATGTTTCATTATACTTGGTACTGTTGTGTGTTCAGTTAAGACAAGTGAAAGATTTGATATTGTCTGCCTTTCGAGATTATTTTGTTTCTGAGAATATTTCTTAAGGTCTATTGAGGATTAATCATGTATACACAATTTCTAAAAAATATTCTACAATTTCTACGATACATGTTTGTCCATCTTGGCATTTGTCTTATTCCTTCAACAGAAACATGTTCCCTGAAAATTTGGTGCAGGCTTGCTTTCAACAGGTAGGGCTCATCAGTTATTCTTGTTCTGACATCTAAGCTGATAATCTTGTGATGAGGAAACATGATTGCATTCTGTATTAATTCCAGTACAAGACAAAACGCAAAGAGCTGGAGCCACCTAAAGTGATGGTCAACGCTACATTCCCTCCTCTCTCAACCACCATCACGACTACTGTAGAAGCAATACAGGTAGAGTACTGCTGTATCACACATGTGGTTTTGCGTGTTTGGCTGAAGTGGATTTGATTTCATGGACTTGAATGGATTTGAATTGAATATCAAATCCAGCTTCCTTCTGCGTGTTTGTTGGTTTCTGTGTATCCTTGGGTCTATTCCTGGTGTGGTTGTCAGGCCAGCTCCAGCCAAAGATGTGCCTAGCTGTGATGGATCCCTTGTCTCTGTCCTACAGAACATAACCAAGGAATACAAGATTGTCGGGATGTATTCAGACGGCGTCAACGTCCTGGGACTCATCGTGTTCTGCGTTGCTTTCGGACTCGTCATCGGAAAGATGGGCGACCGGGGTCGCATCCTTCTGGAGTTCTTCGATGCTCTGAACGAAGCCACCATGAAACTTGTCCAGATCATCATGTGGTACGTACCGCGTGCGCGTCCAGGCGTTCGTAGTTCATGGGCGGATCTGCAAAGGTTTGACTGTAAATTTGACTGTAAATATTCACGAGAAACTCCTCCTGTCTCGTGAGAATTTTTATAAAACGGTGCTGCTGTCGCATTCGAAACTGAAATAGCTGCACTGTTTTGATAAGACATTATTGTCAACATTGTTCGTGTAGCTATATGCCAGTGGGAATCCTCTTCCTAATCGCTGCCAAGATCATTGAAGTGGAAGACTGGGAGATCTTCAGGAAGATGGGCCTGTACATGGTGACAGTGCTGAGTGGGTAAGCTGTCTCACCTCTCTCTCAACTCTCTCTTCTCTATCTATGCCGTCACAGACAAGAGGATTCTTAGATGACATTAGGCCCCGGCTTTCCAGCTAAGGAACTGTAGTGAGCCAAGCTCTGTCACAAAGCAGATAAGGGCTGATAACATTTAAAACTGCTCAGACCGCAGATTCAGTAATGAGACCTTTTCGTGAACGCCTCTCCAGCCTGTAAATTCCAGCTGACAGTCGGATGCATGTGCACATCCAACAGAGGCAATGGATACAATTCAGCACAGCACTTCCAAACCCTGTTTACACTTGTTGTGCAAAATACACTGTAATGCCGGAATGTCAACACACATGACCCATCAGATTGATGAGAACTGATGAGAACTTATGATGTGTGATGAATATATGCTTCCGTGGCATCCCGGTGTTTAAGATGTAGCATCGTGCCATGACCCCGTCCTAACCCCAGCCTGCATCTCCAGTCTAGCCATTCACTCCATCATCTGTCTGCCTCTGATCTTCGTGGCCATCGTGAGGAAGAACCCGTTCACCTTCACCCTGGGGATGGCCCAGGCGCTGGTCACTGCCCTCATGATCTCCTCCAGGTAGGAGTTCAGCAAAAACTACGTCCACGTTCGGTATGCCGATTTGCACCCGGTTTAACTTGACACGCGTGCGGGGCTGGCGGAACACTCGATCGGGGAAAATACTTGAAATCCATGTAGGTGTCGCAGACATCTCAAGGCCACGCTCATCGATCTGAATGACATCCCTCTAGCTCTGCCACCCTGCCCGTCACCTTCCGCTGTGCCGAAGAAAACAACCGCGTCGACAAGAGGATAACGCGCTTTGTGCTGCCCGTCGGGGCGACCATCAACATGGACGGCACGGCCCTCTACGAGGCTGTGGCTGCCATCTTCATCGCCCAGCTGAACGACTATGCTCTGGATGTGGGTCAGATAGTCACCATCAGGTAAGATGTTATTCTAATTCTTCGTTTGGGAGGGGATTTTTTCGATATTTGATGGTGGTCTAGTTGGCAGGTAATGGGAGTCAGGTGGCTGAGCGGTTAGGGAAGCGGGCTAGTAATCAGAAGGTTGCCAGTTCAATTCCCGGCCGTGCCAAATGACCTTGTGTCCTTGGGCAAGGCACTTCACCCTACTTGCCTCGGGGAGAATGTCCCTGTACTTACTGTAAGTCGCTCTGGATAAGAGCGTCTGCTAAATGACTAAATGTAATGGAAATGACTATAAACACATGTTGTTTTTATGATTTTAGTATCACAGCAACCGTCGCCAGCATAGGAGCTGCTGGGGTGCCAAACGCAGGCCTGGTTACCATGGTTATCGTATTAACTGCAGTAGGACTGCCGGCTAGTGATGTCACGTTAATTGTTGCCGTTGACTGGCTGCTGTGAGTTCTTTACCTCAATGATGGAAACTATTTTTGTGAGAGATGAAATCTGGACATGGTAGTATGCATGCTTTATAGTCTGTCAGACACTGTTCTCAGGATATTGCAGTTCCCGCAGGTAAGTGGATGACATAAATATACAGGTTATTTGATTGAACCTTTTTTGGGGTATTTCAGAGATCGCTTCCGAACCATGGTGAATGTGCTGGGAGATGCCTACGGTGCAGGGATAGTCCAGAAACTCTCCAAGAGAGAACTGGAGAGGATGGACCTGACGTCTGACGTAGATGTCGCCAACCCCTTCGCCCTGGAGACCACTCTGGATGACGAGGAATGCGAAAAGAAATCTTACGTCAATGGCGGCTTTACTGTGGACAAGACCGATGCCATTTCCTTCACTGAGACTTCCCAGTTTTAAGGGCCCTTTACGTTGATGAACCAGAGGCAAGGAAAGGATAGATGTGCCATGCTGCTATTATGGGAGTGAGTTAGAAAACCATATTAATCAACTAGTGCCATTACCCCAGAGTAACATCAGACCCTTACAAGGCTCATCCCAGGCTTTGTTTAGATGACCAATCAGTGCGTTCATAAGCCTCAGCAGCCCCTGAACTCCTCCTCTATTCCTAAAGTGCTTCCTTTCTTTACTGACACTCGGCTAAGAACCAACAGCCACTTTTGAATTGAACCTGTGGTCATATGTATATGTATGTATGTGTGCGTGTGTCAAGAATTCTGTCTTGTGTTTGAAAACCGAATAATACCACCGGGCTGACGTTTATGTCTTGCTAAAATGAGCATGGATGGAAAAAAATATGTATAGTTAAAGTTCAATATACAGTACTTTGCGATTATTGAAAATAGTTTTCAAAGTAGTTTGTAAACAGAATTCTGCTTTATGTTTGCTCCAAAGTACAGTACTCTTGCAGAGGCGACAGTCATGTGTGCAACTGTCACGTCAATGTTTTTGAGCTTAATGTGTCTTTTTTTATAAATACACTATGTGCCAAACATCAAGCATTTCTTATGAGGCATCACATGAAGCAATAAGACAAAGAACAATGTTTGAGCACTTGCAATGAATGTAATTTCTCAAGAAACCAGTATTCTTTAGAAAAAAAAACCTGGGCAAAAAAAATAGGCACAATTAGGGGTTAAAACTATAAGTAATTAAACACTGTGAAATATAAAGCAAATATTTTCTTAATGAATTTCTAAAATATTCCAGATTGTAAAGAGCTGCTTGCTGCAGTATGGATGTGATACTTTGGTACTTTAGATGCTCTATTCAATGGTTGAGGAGGTTGGTATTTGATTGGTTTAAGAACAACGAAGGCTGCCAATCAGAGGAGTGGTGGACCAACCCCTTCTGTGACACTGTCAGTGTTGTTCAGATTGGCATCCAAGAAAAACCACATCTAGCGTAAATAGATACTAAAACTCCTAAAGTCATTGAAACTCCATTAAATGGTTGTGTTATAGTATGATAACATAACAGGAGCTGGTTTACAGAATATACTTTTATTTTGTTTTTTGGTGTGGGGGTAATGTAATATCTTTCAAAGCATGATATGGAGTTTATTTACAATGCTATATGAAGGCTCATCCAAATTCAAAACTGCCACAATGGTCTTATTGGAGTCATGATACTGTGATTATGGATCGTGTTGATTGAAAAGATGCCAGGAAGATACTTAATAAAAGAAAGGAAATCATCTCTGATGTATAAAATAGCATCGATCAGATGGGGAATAATTAGCTTGTAAACACATCATTATGTACATTTAAAAAGCACATAATGAAATCAACATCAACCAATGGTTATTCTATCCACTTAATAAACTGCAGTATATGAATCAACATGTATGTGTGTAGATGTATGTAACCACAAGCTAATAAAGACTAATACTGTATACCTGTGAAAAACACAATTTTTGAACTGCCCTCAAACAAATAGTTAAAAACTATAATCTTGACTAAATCTAATTCCCAATTACAGTGATATCATTTTACTAATTGTAAGTCAATTTGGTGACTACATACACTAGTATACATTAACTGTGTTTATCTGAAATTATACATTAACTGTGTTTATCTGAAATTCAACCCCACAATCATCTAGAGCTGGTCTTGGACCCCCACCAAGAGATCTTGCAGTTATTTCTGTGTGCTGTGTTTGAATCACCATAGATCACAATGTTCCTCAACTAGCAATCCTCTATCTGTCTGATAGATTACTTTAACTCACGCAGAACTAAAACACGAAACCATAATTACATTGCTATTTTTTCCAAATGACAAACGACATACCTGTACTTTACAAAGTCAGCCTGGAATCCAGAGTAAGCTAAACGGTTGCACTGGACCTTATCATAATTGCAGATTAAAAACATTCAACATAGACGACATGATTTTAAATTTAAAAAGTTTATTTACACAAAATGGAACATGCTTTACGTTCAGGTGCAATCATGAATCCACTATATGCCATTGTACGTATTTAAATCACATCAGGACACAACCACACAGAATTATGACATTACTAAAAGTATAGTAATTAATTAACTGAAATTAAGTGGACTTTTTGGCTTCTTTGCAGGCTAAGATGTCACGCCCGTGGGGGCTCTCCTACAGAATAAAACAATACGTTTGAAGAGAAATGTAGTTCGAAGATTCAGGTTGCAGAGCTGATACTGCACTTAACAGAAGCTACCAAAGTCTCCATAACATTAAAAACCAAATAGAATGTTCTAAAACCAAATCAATATTAGGGGTTTCCTTGTTTTTATAGTGTGACACATTGGTACCAACAGGCTTCTGTCAGTTACCTTGTTATGGTGTCCTTAGTGTTCTCTGAGAAGGACCTGGTGAGATGGACCTCCGTGCTAGCACCTCATTTACCTCCGAGTGTGTGGCCCCCTGAAACACAACTGTGGCTTTCAGAACATGGTATAGCAGTTAGGTAGATAAAAAGGGAGAGGAGGAAGAGAGGGAAAAGAGGATGTATGTAAAGAGATATGTATGCATGTGTGAGTGCATTACTCACGAATGCTAGTCTGTGTACTGCTCTTGGGGTGGTGAGGAGTCCTCTCACACGCTGTTGGATTTCCTCCCAGGTTCCCTGAGAACTGGAGTATGACCTGCCCAATCAAATTAATCTTTAGCTGAGTTAAGCATGAGCAAAAACACTCAGATTCAAGGCAATATTCATTATCAATATTGTTTTTTTTTGTGTGTGTGCAGTATATCCATGAGTGTGGTAGCACCAAGCTACCAATCAATCAATCAACCAATCAGACGGACCCGTTGTGGCTGGAGAGTTCCCTGTAGGAGCGCCACAGGGTGGAGGGGCTGGATCCCCTGAAGGGGGGCTGGTTCCCATGACCTGTGGAGTCCCCTAGGGGATCCTCTGTGTCTGAGGAGATTTGATCTCCTGTGCCGCCTTGACCTTGTCTGGACTTGGGCCAACCGGGAGAAGGGTTGTGTAGCCTGGTTGGAATCTGGGGGGTGAGAACGGGCGAGGAGGAGCGCCTGGCTTTAGGCCAGGACTCCCTCATCTGGGAAAGAGATGGGAAAGGTCACAGCGAGGCACAAGTTACAGGCGTGACACATAACAGCAAAGACACACGTATATTATTAAACCTTTACTTAACCAGGAAAATACTCTTATTGAAATTGAATCTCTTTCAAGGGAGACCTGGCCAAGAAAGGCAGCAGCACAGCATTTAAAAGTTGCACTGACACACATGTGACAGTACACATTCAAGCATGTTCCAAGGCACCTATATACAGTATATACAGGTAAAAAACCAGCATCTACACTCTGAATCTGCAACCAGGGTCCTGTACTCCCTAACTTTAACAGCACCTCTAACTGAAGAGTAACTGGGGTCAAAGATGAATCAAACCTGAAAAACCAATACCCGTTATTATACAGTATGAAAAACAATATACAGGAACCTGGTTTAGTGTTGACCGTACTTGTTATCAAAGCTGCACTAACACGAGGAATCTCATCACAATAAAAGCTTAAATCTGGGGAAATCATTGCCACACGACAGGAGAAACAGGCCAGAGTTCCTACTGGGGATTTTCCCTCACTCTGGTCATTAAACTTGTCTCT
The DNA here is from genome assembly GCF_038355195.1 of Osmerus mordax. Lineage (NCBI taxonomy): Eukaryota > Metazoa > Chordata > Actinopteri > Osmeriformes > Osmeridae > Osmerus > Osmerus mordax. The sequence goes on along the minus strand of NC_090072.1, from coordinate 5,288,039 downwards.
GTCACCTGGTGGCAACACATTCATCATGTTTCTAAAAAGAATCCAATCCCAGCACATTAGCACAGATACTGATGTACTCACAGGATCAGGTGTCTCTGAGGAGGCATCGTCCCAGCTGCATGTCGGGGAGTCTAGGGTGAGCTGGGCCAGCCGCTGTGTGTTTCCGTGCTTGCTGAGATGGCCGGCCACGTACAGGGGGAGGGAACGTGACCTCCGTATCTCCTGTGCCAACGGAGTAGATAATCTCTGCCGCTCTCTGCCCCTCCTACCCATTCTCCTCTCCAGCAGGGGAGAACCAGCTCTTTTTGGTGACACGCACTTCTGCTTGCAAGACCTCTTTGTTGAACGCTTCTTTGGCACCGATCTCTGTTAGATCAATGAAGATATAGACAGCACTGCTATTTCCCATATATAAGATATGACGAGAAATAACATACTGTGGTAAGGAGACAGATCTGATGTGAAAATTACCAGAGTAACGTTCCGGTGAAAGTTGGTTTCAGCATCGGCCGAGCACTCGCTTATGGTAGTTCTGGTGGAAAACTCAAACCTTGGAGAAATTCCCTGCAGGATTAATAGAAAAAAATCTGAACGCAATACCATTGGTTATGGTTTGTACATTTTATGTCAAAATAGGTATTTGCGATTTTCTAACATGAAATATCAGTGGTTTGGTGGAATAATCTATTGGAGGATGATAAGACCAGAGGTCCTTACTTACAGGGAAGGTGAAAGAGCGAGTCATAAGAACTTCTCGGTCTACTCCAGAGAAAGAGGGGACCAGTTTGGGCTCGGGGAACAGGAACTGGCGGGCATCCTCCTCAAAGCATGCAAGGGCCTCCCCCACTGAGGTGAAAACACACACACATACAAACATTATGCAGTTGATATAACAATACTATTATTCATAACTCACACAAACAGGAAAAAAACTGAAAACTTCACCTGGTGGAATAAGCTGTACCAATTCAACTTTGACTGTTTCATCTGGAAAGTAATGATACAGAATTGAAATCAAAAGTAATAGTGCCAACTGCAAAAAAACTGAAGCCCAAAAAGAAAAGGGGGGAAATTGTAGGCTACTCTAGACTTGCTATTGTCTGAACTACTCTAGGAAAAGCAACATATTATGTTGTCATAGTCTAGAGAAATATTTTAAAAACGTTTAAAAATCTGCAAGAGGACAGACACTGCAGTGCGTTTAGTTTCACAGGTTGGCAGAAATGAAATTTATTTACAGCATACCTTCCAGCATCGCTACCACATCTCCAGGGTCAACTGCATACTTGAAAATCTAATGGAAACATAACTAATTTGACAATGACAACTTACTGTAACCGTCAATGATACATATCATGGAAAAAGTCAAGATTCATGGACCCACCTTCTCAAACGTCATCTTCTCCCTAAAAAGTAGAGGAAAAACAGGGGGGAGACACCCTGATTTTCGGAATTGGCTCATGAAGCTCAGACTGATATAGATGTCGTCCTTGGCAGTCAGGTGCACTCCAGGACACGATACCTAAAGACAACAGTATCCCATTAAAACATACCACTTTCTATACTTCAGTCTGTAAATTCAGTTTGCGCTTTGCTTGAATGAGTGCTACAGTACTGTTTCCTATCAATCAAATGATTGACAGTTGCACTTCAGTGGATCTCGCGCACTATCTGCCACTAGATAGTCAGAAAACGGTTACTAAATTATCCTAATATGTACTCCAATTAACTTACCGCCCTGAGATGCAGCTCTACTACTACTTTCATAGCTTTTTGAGACATTGTGCATCAACTAACTTGCAAGCAATTTAGCTTTGATCAGAATGGTCTGCAACCTTCCCGTTTGAGCATAAGCCTCATGTCACCATGGTACCAGAGATTTCCGGTTTAGAGTTTTTCCATAGCCCGTCTACGGAGAGCAACTTCCGCGTTCTGAACTGGTTGGCAGTTCCACTCTAGTTCCTTATGAAGGCGCTAACGGTCCAGTGCAGAATGAATGGAGGTCTATGGAGCTGTACCCCTCAAAATCCACTTTTCTCAGGATATGATTTTTTGTCTAGTAATTTGAATTCTGAATTCAAAAGGGGAGGCAAAAAAAATACACACTGCTGGGTTACATGTAAAAAAAAAAAAACCTTTCTGTTCTAAAAAGCCTTTTCAAATGTCAATGACGTCATACACATCGTACGACGTACTACTTTACGGCAAGCTCTGGTCACTTCCTTTTTTCTCTCGAAGCATGGACAACACAGCTTGACAGGTTAGGCTCTCCCTGTGAATACACATGCTAGAAATAATTTTGGCTTGCTGATGTTGTTGCTAATGGTCCTAATCATAGATATATATAAAGGATTAATATATATATATTTTTATATTTTATAATTTATATATATCTATGGTGCTAATGCTGTGACATTCTGATTCCGTTTCGGATGCCATCAAGCGGGATCTCTGGTCGTGGTCAGTCCTTCACTAACCAATCAGCATTCATTAGCAGAATGCTAGCGTGTTATGGGCAACAACGACTCACCCTGTAAGAAATCGAAAGGACATAAGTACTCGTTCATTCAACTTTCGACCTATAATCCATGTTGAACATGCAAAAACTACAATCAAATCTGAGATTTCTCAACAACAATCAGGCGAAAGAGACAAATTTAGCCGTTTAGCTCCATAGATTCCCATTCAGCATGCACTCGCTCGCGGTCACCCCCAGTGCAACCAAATTCGGTAGCTCTTCTTAAACAGGCTCTGGCCCTACTCTCCACCTTCCATGTTTCAGTGAGTAGACCAACCAATCAGCGCACAGCTCATCTATATATTCATGAGCATACCATAAAATGAGAAAACCTAGCGTTTTTTCCCGGGACAAATTCACTGGAACAATCAGGGGGCATAGAACAGCACCCCGGGCCATTTTCAGCTCAACCAAGGTTACATAGGCCTACCCTATTCGGAGACATTAAGGAACATTGTGAAATACCCCCAAAACCTAGTCAATCACCCCTTTAAATTGAGCAATTTAGCATGCGAGTAAATGTTTTTAAAACGATAGATAAAATACCTAAATTGTGATATTTTTATTACACTGGCGAATTGCTTAGTGTGTGCTGGTAATGTTATATTTTTAGCGGAGATAACATCGCTAACATACAAGCAAGTTGCAGGTCTTTTGTAAGGAACACAAGCCTGTCTACTGTACCGTGTCCATATCGGTAGCGCTTTAATACCGCCATCTATTGTTTAAATATAAGAATTGCACGTGTAATGCTTACAGTAAACCACTAGATGGCGGCGTTGATGCGTTGGTGGTGTAACTAATGGTGAGCATAGCTGCCTCCCTCAATGTGGCTGACAGACAGTTGCCTCTCTCTTTTTATATGGGAGTCAATGGTAAAATCAGAACAGTGCCAAAAAAAACTACCAGAAGCCGTCACAATATTACATCCGTAGTGGTTTAACAGTACCATCGAGAATGAATGGGAAGCGTTTTAGGGAGTTTTAATTAAAGAATCCTCGGTTGCAACGCTAACAATAAACCACCAGATGGCGGTATCACTGTGCAAAGTTTATATAATTACCCAAAAGGGGATAGGCTTACGTATGCGTTGGTGGTATAGTGGTGAGCATAGCTGCCTTCCAAGCAGTTGACCCGGGTTCGATTCCCGGCCAACGCAAATCATTTTACAAAAGGTAGAATGGGAATACGAAAATGTCGATATAACCACATATGAATCAATTAATTCAACACGGCTCTGGACAGATCCAATAGTTTTAAACTTCAACATAGTACCCGCCTACAAGGAAGTCAACGCTTGTCAATGGAGCGAGGCCAGACTCAGTAGAAATGAAATGTACGAGACTCTGGTTAGGACCAGGTTACACCCCCCCCCCCCCCCCCCTCTCTACTTTCCATAGAGAAATGTCAAGTTTGGCGCTGCGCAAGGCAGATGCTACACATACGGGTTGAGAGCTTGTTTACATACTCAAATATCAAAGTAAGAGGCTGTAATTTGGTCTGCAGCAATATAAGGTGTGTACATATCGGTGAGTTACTTAGTTTACTCTTTGCTGCTATATATCTTCTTTGAGAAATTACCGGAAGAAACAGTCATGGACGATAATGGGTAACAATGACTAGTGGGAGTTTGCTTGCTTTGCAACCATATGGTTTATTTAACAGCTATTTTTCAAACTTGTATTTCTCTCAAATATATTAAGTACAACAGAAAAGCATATCATTAACATCTCAAAGGAGTTTTGGGCAAAATGGTGTGTCTGTGTGTCTTTCTACAAAGTTTGGCCATGTCCATGTTAGTGAATCTGTTTATAAGTGAATGGTTGTTATCAGGCTTCTGCACAGCTTGATAACGACCCATTCTTTTGGGTCAGTGGGCCCTGAGGACCAGATTTGAAGACCATTGGTCTTAACGATGATTGGCACATCAATCCAAATGTTGAAAATCTTGTGTGACCCATCTACAAACACTTGAAGAAAACCTTTAAAAAACACAAACCCATGTAAAATACACACACACTTAAAAAATAAGACAACTGGCAAAATACAATTCAAAATATCTCAATTACAATTCAGCAACTAAACACACACTTAACATGTAGGATATCAACAACTTCAGTAAGCACTTTCACAAAATTATTTTCAACCTAAATTCCTTCTCAAAGAGCACTAGTTTATCCAAAAGGCTGCTCTTTAAGAGACTGGATTCATTTTGCTTCTATTTGTTCATTTGCTCCTTCTTGTTGGTCCGGCATGCTTGATGTATTATCTTTGACAGTGTTGGTCCCGTCTGACTCTCTGTCTGAATCCTCGTCCTCCTTGTCTTCCACTGCTTGTCCATTCTGGTCAACAGGAACCGCCCCTTTCCTCTGAGGCAGGACTGTGAAGAAGGCCTCTTGCCAATCACCCATCTCCATATATGACAGAATGATCTCAAATACTGGAGACACAAATAAACTTGACATTATTGTCTAAAAGTCACTCAGCAACCTGAAGGTGAGGAAGGTATGGGTCCCTGCATTGGCTGTGCACAGGTAACCTGCCTGAAGCCCTCTGCAGTAATTCTGTAAGTAGAAACATCCACAGATATCGAACCATTTACTGTAGACAGCAGATTCAAGCCCATCCCTATGCATACTTACAAAAAATGTTTGTCTATAAACGCTGGGTATACCCATGGGATGTATGTTATTGAGGGCATGATGAAGAGAACCATGTCAAAAGTCATGTCAAACCTGTCTGATGAAGAATTAATTTAAAGGATCTTTGGTCAATGTGCTTTGGCTTCCTTACCGTGATTGACTGCGAGCACTTTCCGGCTGTTCATCTTAACGAAGCTTTCTAGAGGGAGCTGTGCATGCTGAATCCCCAGCTCCTTGGCTCTCTCAAAGGAGATCCCCTTTCACCCAGTCATCCAAAACAAAACAGTCAGGTTTGTATTGTCAGTGAAGAAATTCTACAAATTGATTGTAGATTTGAATACTTGGGGTGGGTGTTGCGTATGGCGCACATTAAGTAAATCTGACCTTGTGGTGGTTGTGGTCGACCAGGCCTCCGATGACATAGGCTTTGGTGTCGTCCAGTTCAGTCAGCACATTTGGGGAGTCAGAGGTGAGGTACACTAGCTCCTCTCTGGGTATGACTTCATGGTAGTGCTCCGTTTTGATAGTTATATCCTGTCCAAGGAAAACACACACACAAATGTACTTAAATGTGCATATGTGGACCAAGTTGATGAGGAAATCAAGAGTGTGTGTGGGGGATGGGGGGCGACGACACTTGCCTTCCAATTCACCCATCCTTTGTCAGTTTCATCCATGTTTTGTTTTAACTGTCCACCGAGACTAGTTAAATAAAACTGTACAGGGTGTAAAGTTCGTTGATTCTCTGCATAGCATCTCTTGATTTGCTCGTGGAGCTTCCTCACGTCCTTCACATGGGGGGGGAGTGATTCAATACAACATTTCTATGATTTACGAAGAAAGAACGGTCCCATCTCTCTAGATTCATGTTTTACCTTAAACATCATGAGGCTGTCAAAGCTGCAGTCCACCACTAGTCTCAGAGGACTGGGCTGCACCTCACTGCGTAGACGCTTGCGGCTCACCCATTCAGCTCCCTCTTCCTCTTGAGTTGATTGCTCCTGTCGCCTCTTTTGTCTCTTTTCCTTGCACATCTGCCTGTGAAAAAGAACACAATTAAAACATAATACATGGATTATTTTTCCTATCATGGTACATTGACACCTTCCAAAATGTCTGAAGTCGCTGCCGGCTAAATAACTACTTCCCACTGATACTTTTTTTTACAATACATTGCTTACTTGCTATCTGGCTTACCCAGCCTGGGAACCAGATGAGTTTACAAGGTCATGTTTTAGTTGAGAATCCCTCTGTCTGTGTGTGCCAATCGCACCCCCAAGGTCAATGCCCTCCTCATCTTGGCCAGCAGAATCAGTGAGCCCATCTGCTCCTGAGGTCGGGAGCACCTCTTTCTGCACCTCCAACAGCTGAAGACCCTCCCCACAAGTGTGTGGAAACTCCTTCAGCTTCCCTATTGCATGACAGTGAGTGGTTGTAATGGCCATTTTGCTCAGCTTCTTAAAAACGGCCTTCCTTGCCCCGCCATGCAGTAGTATGCTATTTAGGTAATAAGAAAAGGCAGACATGCGAGGTTCTCTTCCTCTCAAAGCGATAGCAGCCGCAGCACAAGTGGAAGGAAGAGAATGGTTGGTGGCAGTTGAAAAGATGGATAACAGGAATGGCGAAAGACGCTTGAGATCTGACTCTAAACTGGAAAATGAAAAAGACTTCAGATCCTCAGGTGATGACCTCCACAGAATGAAACCATGGCTAGGGTTGCAGAGGGTTTTGCATTCATGCTGAACTAGCTCAAGAATTTTAACTTTGATTTCTTCCACAAGGTCCTTGTGTCTCATTATCAAGCCAGCAGCTGTTTTCCAGTTCTTCTTGCTGATGTTGTTCACAATCCCAGCATCATCTGGATGGCAGACATTGCAGACCGTTTTGCTTGATGGGTAATGGGTGATGACCTGAAAAGGTAAAGGAAAGGTCTCGTCAATATGTGAAGGATTGTGTTGGACTAGACATTGCCATTGTGATCAAATACACTGACTGTTAAATAAAGTGTGCTGAATTTGATTTGTTAAGATACCCAGTTGCTATTGCAAGATCAGATATATCCTACTCTTCCAGTGCATGAAAGAGGGATGGTTTGCGCGTACCATCATCCTCGCCTTCAACCGTATAGCTAACCTACCAATCGCCATAAAAAACACGTCAAAGAAGTATCACTGCAAAAAAAAAACTCTGCTCAGGCATGTGAGGTCACAGCAAGGAAGGCTACTGTACTATTTGCTCAGGCCATATTTTAATAGGCTACCAAATTAACTTTAGACTGCCTGGAAGTGGTAGCCTACAGAATGGATGCTATTAAGACAGTTGGCCACCGAGTCATGTTATTCTCAATGTAAAAATGTTATATTTAAGGAGCAGGAGTTTGACAGCTTAACTTTACAATATGCTCACCTCTGTAATACTTCGCCGTGCAGACATGGATATTCTGGTCTGACTTGGATCTGGCGGATTGGGCCAAAATTTATGAAGAACCCTCCTCGGCATCTTTGAAGCAGGAGGGTCCCAATTACTTTGATCTGCTGCTTTTGCTGCAGACTCTTGTTCACTCGAATCGGATTGTTTTTCTTCCTCTTCCCATTTTCTGAAAACGGGTAAATCCCGTTCGATTCTTGAAAGTATGCTGGTACACCTTCGGCAAGTTCGTATAGATTTTTCGGGACTTCTTTTCAAAGTCAATCCTAGATCAATTAGTCGATCAAAAACGGTTTTGACATTTGATGTTTTTTCAAATATTTTTGTTGACTGACTAAACACACCTTTTATTTTCAAATTCTTATGGCAAAAACGGCAAAATTCGTCCACAGACATATTGACGCTTCACCATCACATCACGCTGTAGTCTGTTTACATGTTTCCGTCGCTCAGTGCTACGTAACACGTTTCGTTGTTCTAGTTTTACGGCGGTTGGCATCCAGTTTATTGGTGCATTACCGCATCTTTCCGCGAGTATGAACAGTGAATCAGAGAATGGACTTTCAATCGAATCCCCCCCAAAACACTTACACACGCCCTAAAATACATATTATCCTCCACGCTTACAACATAGTCCTATTATAAAATCCTTATTCATTGATATCAGCCACCCAGCACTCCATCTCAGCTTCACTATCAAATCTTGTTAAGCCCCTGTAGCCTATCCCTTAACTGGGGCAAGGGCCCTGCTGGGGAGGACTGGGGTAAGATGTCCCTGTCTGAGGACTGGGCCATGCCCAGTCACTATGACATGCATCTGGAATTAAGGAAAATTAATTTCCCTTAGCCTTGTGCTCTCTCACCAATGCGAAGTAATCATTTAAATGTGAAATCACGCACCCTTACTTTCCTCAGAATCTTTCTGTGTCCCATTACCCCCACAACTCAAGCCCACATGATCCACTAACTCCTCTTACTGACATCCCTCACAAGCATGTCTGGTGTTTCTCTACCACTTACATTGTTTTGATTATTACAGTGTGCCAACCTTAATCTTGCCAACAATTTCCCCTCTCCGGTTTCCACTACCTACCCTGATCAATTTGACACTTTTAAATTTGATATACATGCCTTCCTTTCCCAAATAGTTCTAGTCATAATCTATTTGATCTATTAAGTATCACAGAAAATGTAATCGTAACAATTAACAAACTTTATAACATGCTGTTTATGTGATGTTTTTTAATGACTATGGCTACATGTATTTGGCACCAAATCACTACCATTAGTGAACTGAACATGAATTAAAAAATATATTATTATTAGTTAACATCGTTCTAGATGATTGGCACATCAAGCCAAATGCTGAAAATCTAGTGTGACCCATCTACAAGCACTTCAAGACCTTAAAAGAAACACATATGGGCCATCTTCCTCCACTGGCTTCCCATAACGGCCTGCATCAGATTCAAGACTCTGGTACTGACCTTCCGAGCGGTGAACGGGACTGCACCCGACTACATCAAGTCTCTCCTCCAGCCTTACACCCCCACCCGCCACCTACAGTCTTCTTCTGACAACCGTCTGGTGGTCCCAACACAAGCTCTTCTCCTGTCTGGCCCCCCAATGGTGGAATCAACTCCCCACCTCTATCAGAGACACTGACTGTCTCCCCACCTTCAAGAAAAGTCTCAAGACGCACTTGTTCTGGGAGTACAACGATACTTAGGGGATGGTTTGCTGGACCTGATGTTAGTTTCCTCCAGGATCACAAATGACTTATTGAGACTTGTTGCTCTTGCTGGTTAGTTGTAACTGATAAAAAATTATTGTACTCACTGTGAAATATATTACTGTTGCTTGCTTTTCTACAGGTACACCTCTTGCACTTTGAGGTTCATTTTGTTTAATTGTAACTTGTTTAACTACATGCTCTTGTGGTTCTGGCCTTTGGCACTTATTTGGTTTTTCACAACGTATGTTTCATGTTTTGGTTACCTGCAATGTTTGAGGCTATCTCGTTATGATCAGTGACCTATGCACTTTTGTAAAGCTCTCTTTTGGAAGTTGCTTTGGATAAAAGCATCTGCTAAATGAATAAATGTAAATGCATGGAAAACAAGCACAAAATACAATTTTTTAACTCAAATGGGAAAAATTTCAATTACAACAACATCAGTAGGCAGAAACAAAATATTTTAAATCTTAATGGATTCTTAGAGCACTGTAGTCTCTGCAAAATGCCACTATTTAGAAGCCTCAATTGACTATGCTTCTATTTGTTCATTTGCTCCTTCTTGTTGGTCCGGCATGCTTGATGTATTATCTTTGACAGTGTTGGTCCCGTCTGACTCTCTGTCTGAATCCTCGTCCTCCTTGTCTTCCACTGCTTGTCCATTCTGGTCAACAGGAACCGCCCCTTTCCTCTGAGGCAGGACTGTGAAGAAGGCCTCTTGCCAATCACCCATCTCCATATACGACAGAATGATCTCAAATACTGGAGACACAAATAAACTTGACATTATTGTCTAAAAGTGACTCAGCTACCTGAAGGTGAGGAAGGTATGGGTCCCTGCATTGGTTGTGCACAGGTAACCTGCCTGAAGCCCTCTGCAGTAATGTGCCTTCCCATTCTGTTTGTAGAAACTTCCATAGGAGGACTTCCTTACCGTGATTGACTGCGAGCACTTTCCGGCTGTTCATCTTGACGAAGCTTTCTAGAGGGAGCTGTGCATGCTGAATCCCCAGCTCCTTGGCTCTCTCTAAGGAGATCCCCTTTCACCCAGTCATCCAAAACAAAACAGTCAGGTCTGTATTGTCAGTGAAGAAATTCTACAAATTGATTGTAGATTTGAATACTTGGGGCGGGTGTTGGGCATGGCGCACATTAAGTAAATCTGACCTTGTGGTGGTTGTGGTCGCCCAGGCCTCCGATGACATAGGCTTTGGTGTCGTCCAGTTCAGTCAGCACATTTGGGGAGTCAGAGGTGAGGTACACTAGCTCCTCTCTGGGTATGACTTCATGGTAGTGCTCCGTTTTGATAGTTATATCCTGTCCGGGGAATACACACACACAAATTTCAGTATGATTTAAATGTGCACGTGTGGACCGAGTTGATGAGGGAATCAAAAGTGTGTGTGTGTGTGTGTGTGGGGGACAACAACGACGACACTTGCCTTCCAATTCACCCATCCTTTGTCAGTTTCATCCATGTTTTGTTTTAACTGTCCACCGAGACTGGTTAAATAAAACTGTACAGGGTGTAAAGTGCGTCGATTCTCTGCATAGCACCTCTGGATTTGCTTGTGGAGCTTCCTCACGTCCTTCACATGGGGGGGGAGTGATTCAATACAACATTTCTATGATTTACGAAGAAAGAACGGTCCCATCTCTCTAGATTCATGTTTTACCTTGAACATCATGAGGCTGTCAAAGCTGCAGTCCACCACTAGTCTCAGAGGACTGGGCTGCACCTCACTGCGTAGACGCTTGCGGCTCACCCATTCAGCTCCCTCTTCCTCTTGAGTTGATTGCTCCTGTCGCCTCTTTTGTCTCTTTTCCTCGCACATCTGCCTGTGAAAAAGAACACAATTAAAACATAATACATGGATTATTTTTCCTATCATGGTACATTGTGACACCTTCCAAAATGTCTGAAGTCGCTGCCGGCTAAATAACTACTTCTCACTGATACTTTCGATGTAGGATTAGTCTAACGACATTCAATACATTTCTTACTTGCTATCTGGCTTACCCAGCCTTGGAACCAGATGAGTTTACAAGGTCATGTTTTAGTTGAGAATCCCTCTGTCTGTGTGTGCCAATCGCACCCCCGAGGTCAATGCCCTCCTCATCTTGGCCAGCAGAATCAGTGAGCCCATCTGCTCCTGAGGTCGGGAGCACCTCTTTCTGCACCTCCAACAGCTGAAGACCCTCCCCACAAGTGTGTGGAAACTCCTTCAGCTTCCCTACTGCATTACAGTGAGTGGTTGTAATGGCCATTTTGCTCAGCTTCTTAAAAACGGCCTTCCTTGCCCCGCCATGCAGTAGTATGCTATTTAGGTAATAAGAAAAGGCAGACATGCGAGGTTCTCTTCCTCTCAAAGCGATAGCAGCCGCAGCACAAGTGGAAGGAAGAGAATGGTTGGTGGCAGTTGAAAAGATGGATAACAGGAATGGCGAAAGACGCTTGAGATCTGACTCTAAACTGGAAAATGAAAAAGACTTCAGATCCTCAGGTGATGACCTCCACAGAATGAAACCCTGGCTAGGGTTGCAGAGGGTTTTGCATTCATGCTGAACTAGCTCAAGAATTTTAACTTTGATATCTTCCACAAGGTCCTTGTGTTTTATTATCAAGCGAGCAGCTGTTTTCCAGTTCTTCTTGCTGATGTTGTTCACAATCCCAGCATCATCTGGATGGCAGACATTGCAGACCGTTTGGCCTGATGGGTAATGGGTGATGACCTGAAACATAAAGGAAAGGTTTCATCAATATGTGTTTCATCGTGTAAAAAATAAAAGTCCATAATCCAAAGAGTGTATACTATTGTTTGTTTACTTAGATTAGAATAAAAAATATAACATTGTCAGGATAGTATTTTTAACAGAATAGTATTGGTCAAAAAACTGGTGCTTCAAGGTCCAAAAAACTAATGAATGTTTCGCGGGGATTCTTGCCTTTCACGTGCAAACAAACAGCCAATCAAATAAGGTAGAACATGGCTACAACACCAGTTGCTATTGCAAAATCAGATTTATCCTTCTCTTCCAGTGCATGAAAGAGGGATGGTTTGCGTGTACCATCATCCTCGCTTTCTCCCGTATCTACCCTACCAATCGCCATAAAAAACACGGCAAAGAAGTATCACTGCAAAAAAAAACTGCTCAGGCATGTGAGGTCACAGCAAGGAAGGCTACTGTACTATTTGCTCAGGCCATATTTTAATAGGCTACCAAATTAACTTTCGACTGCCTGGCAGTGGTAGCCTACAGAATGGATGCTATTAAGACAGTTGGCAATCGAGTCCATGTTATTCTCAATGTCGAAATATGTTATATTTAAGGAGCAGGAGTTTGACAGCTTAATTCAACTTTACAATATGCTCACCTCTGTAATACTTCGCCGTGCAGACATGGATATTCTGGTTTGACTTGGATCTGGCGGATTGGGCCAAAATTTATGAAGAACCCTCTTTGGCATCTTTGAAGCAGGAGGGTCCCAATTACTTTGATCTGCTGCTTTTGGTGCCGACGCTTGTTCAGTCGAATCGGATTGTTTTTCTTCCTGTTCACTCGAATCGGATTGTTTTTCTTCCTCTTCCCATTTTCTGAAAACGGTTAAATCCCGTTCGATTCTTGAAAGTATGCTGGTACACCTTCGACAAGTTCGTATAGATTTTTCGGGACTTCTTTTCAAAGTCAATCCTAGATCAATTAGTCGATCAAAAACGGTTTTGGCATTTGATGTTTTTTCAAATATTTTTGTTGACTGACTAAAAACACCTTTTATTTTCAAATTTTTATGGCAAAAACGGCAAAATTCGTCCACAGACATATTGACGCTTCACCATCACATCACGCTGTAGTCTGTTTACATGTTTCCGTCGCTCAGTGCTACGTAACACGTTTCGTTGTTCTGGTTTTACGGTGGTTCGGCATCCAGTTTATTGGTGCATTAGGTGCATTACCGCATCCTTCCGCGAGTGTGAACAGTGAATCAGAGAATGATAATGGACTTTCAATCGAATCCCCTCCAAAACACTTACACACACCCTAAAATACATATTATCCTCCACGCTTACAACATAGTCCTACTATAAAATCCTTTCTCATTGATATCAGCCACCCAGCACTCCATCTCTGTTACACTATCAAATCTTGTTAAGTCCCTGTAGCCTATCCCTTAAGAAAATGAATTGCCCTAAACCTGTGCTCTCTCACCAATGCGCAGTAATCAATTAAATGTGAAATCACGCACCCCTACTTTCCTCAGCATCTTTCTGTGTCCCATTACCCCCACAACTCAAGCCCACGTGATCCACTAACTCCTCTTACTGACATCCCTCACAACACAAGCATGTCTGGTGTTTCTCTACCACTTACATTGTTCAGATTATTACAGTGTGCCAACCTTAATCTTGCCAACAATTTCCCCTCTCCGGTTTCCACTACCTACTCTGATCAATTTGACACGTTTACATTTGATATACAGTACCAGTCAAAGGTTTGGACACGTTTTCCCATTGGGTTGTGTCCAAACCTTTGACTGGTACTGTATATACCATTATACTCTCACATATATACCGGCATACTCTCTTACATGCACAGCCAAACTTTCCTTTATTTACTTCATACTCTCTTCCACAGATTGCTATTCTCTCTTACACACACTAAAATACCCTCTTATATGCACCATCATATGGACAATATGTAAGAGAGACAAATAGTATGTGTGAAACAGAATGATAGTATATGTAAGTAAGATTAATCGTCTATGTGAATAAGAATAGTTATATGTAAGAACCAGTGGCAATTTCTTTAAGACTGCAAGGGAAGCTCAGCTTCCCCTAAAATGTCAAAAAATTTATGGTCAAATATTTACTACTGTTAACATTTTAAATGCGTTAGAACACGTTCATATCGACGACGAGTTCGTTCAGAATCAGCAACATATATTAGCAGGTCGACTGACTGATTTCCTTCTCATACATTCCCTTAGCGTCACAGTGCATTTCCCTGTTGAAGCCTATGGAGGACCAAACCTGCCATAATTAAAAATAAATGAATAAATAAATGTATCAATAAATAAATAAAAATGTATGAAAATATATTAATTATGTATTTTTTTAAGTATTTATTTTTATATTCATTTATTTCTTTCCTCATTTATTTCTGTATTTATTTCTTTCTGTATTTCCTTGTCCTTAAGCTAATGAGGTAAACTGTCAATCAATGTACAGCACCAGTCAAAAGTTTGGACACAACCCAATGGGACAATGTGTCCAAACCTTTAACTGGTACTGTACATGCCTTCCTTTCCCAAAAAGTTATATTCATAATCTCTTTGATCTATTAAGTATTACAGAAAATGTCATTGTAACAATTAACAAACTTTATAACATGCTGTTTATGTGATGTTTTTGAACGACTGGACGGATTTGGCACCAAATCACTACCATTAGTGAACTGAACATGAATTAAAAGATATATTATTATTAGTTAACATCGTTCTAGATGATTGGCACATCAAGCCAAATGCTGAAAATCTAGTGTGTCCCATCTACAAGCACTTCAAGACCTTAAAAGAAACACATATGGGCCATGGAAAACAAGCACAAAATACAATTTTTAAACTCAAAAAGTCAGTAAGCAGAAACAAAATATTTTAAATCTTAATGGATTCTTAAAGCACTGTAGCCTAAAAAAAGCCACTCTTTAAAAGCCTCAATTGACTATGCTTCTATTTGTTCATTTGCTTCTTCTTGTTGGTCCGGCATGCTTGATGTATTATCTTTGACAGTGTTGGTCCCGTCTGACTCTCTGTCTGAATCCTCGTCCTCCTTGTCTTCCACTGCTTGTCCATTCTGGTCAACAGGAACCGCCCCTTTCCTCTGAGGCAGGACTGTGAAGAAGGCCTCTTGCCAATCACCCATCTCCATATATGCCAGAATGATCTCAAATACTGGAGACACAAATAAACTTGACATTATTGTCTAAAAGTCACTCAGCAACCTGAAGGTGAGGAAGGTATGGGTCCCTGCATTGGTTGTGCACAGGTAACCTGCCTGAGGCCCTCTCAAGTAATGCCTTCCCATTCTGTTGATTCTGCTGAAACTTCCCTAGGGGGGCTTCCTTACCGTGATTGACTGCGAGCACTTTCCGGCTGTTCATCTTGACGAAGCTTTCTAGAGGGAGCTGTGCATGCTGAATCCCCAGCTCCTTGGCTCTCTCAAAGGAGATCCCCTTTCACCCAGTCATTCAAAACAAAACAGTCAGGTTTGTATTGTCAGTGAAGAAATTCTACAAATTGATTGTAGATTTGAATACTTGGGGTGAGTGTTGCGTATGGCGCACATTAAGTAAATCTGACCTTGTGGTGGTTGTGGTCAACCAGGCCTCCGATGACATAGGCTTTGTTGTCGTCCAGTTCAGTCAACACATTTGGGGAGTCAGAGGTGAGGTACACTAGCTCCTCTCTGGGTATGACTTCATGGTAGTGCTCCGTTTTGATAGTTATATCCTACACACACACACAAATTTCAGTATGATTTAAATGTGCACGTGTGGACCGAGTTGATGAGGGAATCAAAAGTGTGTGTGTGTGGGGGATGGGGGGCGACGACACTTGCCTTCCAATTCACCCATCCTTTGTCAGTTTCATCCATGTTTTGTTTTAACTGTCCACCGAGACTGGTTAAATAAAACTGTACAGGGTGTAAAGTGCGTCGATTCTCTGCATAGCACCTCTGGATTTGCTTGTGGAGCTTCCTCACGTCCTTCACATGGGGGGGGGGGGGGGGGGGGGGAGTTATTCAATACAACATTTCTATGATTTACGAAGAAAGAACGGCCCCATCGCTCTCAATTCATGTTTTACCTTGAACATCATGAGGCTGTCAAAGCTGCAGTCCACCACTAGTCTCAGAGGACTGGGCTGCACCTCACTGCGTAGACGCTTGCGGCTCACCCATTCAGCTCCCTCTTCCTCTTGAGTTGATCGCTCCTGTCGCTTCTTTTGCCTCTTCTCCTTGCGCCTCTGCCTGAGAAATAGAACACAATCCAAACCATTTTAATATATATCTAGGAATGCTCTTACAAACGAATGGATGAGATGTCAAGAGAGAATCAAACAACACATAAAAAGAAAATGTTGCATGCTTTGATTGTGTAAATCAGGATGAAGACAAAGGAATCATGATTTTTTTTTGCCAGGTCTCAAAAAAGTTTCTTCCCGCACAGGATGTAGGTGTAATGTAGGCTACATACTTGGCAGAGATTACATAACATCAGCTGTGGTTCCTTACTTTCGAAGGTCCCTCTGCTCCTCCCATTGCTGATGTTTCAAGAGTTTTTTCCTCTGCCTTTTTGAAATAGTGTCTGTCTGACTGTTATTGGAATCTCCACACGAGGGTTCTGTAATCACATCATTTCCCTCGTGGGACATTGTGACACCTTCCAAAATGTCTAATGTTGTAGCCAGCTAGCTAGCAACTTTCCACTGATACTGGCTATACACTGGCTAGCAGGCTTACCAGACTTTTTTTGCTTGTCTAGCGTTATCTCATTGCCTAGCCAGCACAGCAGCCAGCTTGTAACGTTGTGTGGTGATGCTGTTGTGTGGTGTACGCACGAGCGAACAAACGTATTCAATCGAACGGAATATAAGTCGTTAAAGCAGTACAAAACCGTAATTATTTACACTTGTTTGCTAACATGTTGAGAACAGTCTTCAAACTAACATGACATGTGAAAGATTGTCGCATTTTATTGACGTCATGTCAACCGCTCACGTGACGTAGACAGTTTTAGTGAGTTTTTAAAACGCATCTATTTCAAGTGAAGTAATACCATCGGTCGTCTATGGATACACACACATAACCTACATGCATAACTACATAAAGCCACAGAAAGTCCTGGTTCTTATTTTGGACTAGAAATAGACCTTCCACAGAAATATAGGGAATTTGTTCGAATTTTATTATTGTCATTTCACATGCTTTTGTCAGCAGTCATTACAAATGATAGTACACATTTTACGTTTATTCATTTTTTTATCAGTGATTACAGACAATGTAACTTTTAAGGGGGTGACATGAGCCAACAAGCAAATTGGCCAATAATCGATGACTAAAAGACCTTCCATGAAAACCAGGAACCAATGAAGAACAACCGATAGGCTCACAACGATTCCGCGTGCAGTCAGACAGATGGCAATAAGCAGGCAAGGGAATACCACTGGTGCTGGTTAAGTAGGAAGTGCATTCAACACTGTATCTCTGGGTGTACTTAAAAACATCTGTTCTTGATTTCGATGTGAATATCAAATTCGACTCTTCGAAGTAATTTTGGTAGTTGCGTTGTCGGCAAGAGTTATCAACAAGTAAATAGTTAAATATCCATAGCGACATCTGGGGTGGGCGAGACTGCTGCTGTGGCTTGCTAGCTGGTAGCTATAGCTACAGCTGACTGTCGTGGACCAAACGGCTTGAGTTAGTTGGGCCTGGGTACAATCTCTGCCTGGTTGATCTGCATGCTAGCTGGATAGCTAACAACTAGAGTAATAGTCTATATTGTCTGCTCTCACAATAGCAAGATTACGTTATTCAGATTTGATTGGACGACCACATACTAAAACCAAATGGGTGAGTATCAATTGATCAATTAGTACTAGCTAGCCTTAACATTGGCTAGCTAGCTATAGTATATTACATGTGTACAGTACAGTAGCTAGCCAACGTAAGATACGCATGACTGCTAAAACTTGATGAATTTGTATAAGAAGCGATTTTACTCATGGGGAATTGATGGCTACTTCTCATCTGAAGCAGGATTAATTATTTGAATCTCTCGCAATCATTTCGGTCTCTACAGTAGCGCTTGGCCGGTGGGGTGTGAGAGGAGGCAGCAGCAGCTAGCGGTTCGCATGGTCACTTGTCAGACTCAGCATCCCATGATTATGTAACCTGAGTTATGCTGGGCCGAAAACTGTCGGTCTGTGCTCATTGAGAACGACACAGCTATTACAGTATATTTGTACGTTACAGTTTTTTGTGGGCAATTTAAAGCAATGTATTGGGAATTTGAGCACATTACAATGGCAGCCAGGCAAGAACCGCAAATCTGAGAACCATCCATAAAATAGCATTAATAACGATGATCCAATACTGCTCCACAATAGCCATGCATCCAGATGTTACGCAATAACACCATGCACGCAGCAAACAGGATTGCCGTTCATATTGCATTTGATTCACAACATATTCATGCGCTCCACATTTTGATAGTAGGTACTTGCCATCCTTATGCTTAGACTGGATGCGGATTGATTGTTATTTAGAAATATTGGACCTCATCCACTTAATAAATTGGAAAGGGATATTCATCTGTCAAGATATCAGTAAAGGCTTGCTTCTGTTTATGACGTTGAAAGCCTCATCTCTCTGCCATAGTGATCTTTTTACACTCGTGGCGTAGAACACTTTGGGAAAAAGAGTGAATTGATGTGGAATTGTACAGTTTTAATCCTAATCCTATTTGAACGTATTCAGAAAGCATATGTGGAAGGGCTGGTGTTTTTTCTTCTTCTTTATATTTGATGAGCACGCTCAGTACAGCGCTCTTTGGGTTGAGGCAGTTAATAATACAGACAGCGGGCTGTGGAAATCACTGAATAATTATTAGACTCATCCCAGAGTACAATTTTTCTAGACACCAAAATGATCCATTGCTAGGCCCCAACACAAAGTACCAGTGTGCAAATGACAAAAGCAGTAACTGTTTGCCTTCACTAAATGCTTTGAAAAGCAGCTGTATTAAGCCATAAAAGCCCCTATCCCCATTTCATAGTGAGAGGGCTCCTTTTTGTCAACTTTAATGGTAACATTTATCTTGTGCTATCCAGGGCATTAAGATGTCTGTTGCTCGTGTGAGTAAAGGACACAAAGCGTCACTGAAGTAAATCTTAGTAATCTTACAGATTGGCCTAGATACTTGGCCCAAATGTATATGGTTCTCATGGTCAAATATATATGATGGAACCAAATTTGTAGAATGGAAGATAATTTACAGTGCTTGTGGACACTGGCTATACCCGTTCTGGGTTAATTAGGACCTATACTCATCATTTTGCTCATTTTACCCCAGCAGACAATCTGAGCGAAGCGTTGAAGAAGCTAAAGCTAACCACTGCAGATGGTTCCTCAGACAGTGTGGACAGCTGCCTAGACTGTCTGCTCAAAGCACTCGCTCACAACAGTAAGTTATTTAATTTTCTCCCAAGACTCATCTTGTCGCTGTTCAGCTTTGTGTGAACTACTCATTTATAGAGTTGTGTCCCTGCAGCTACAAGGAGAGAGGGTTCAGTTGTCCAATTCACTGTTAGAACACTAGAGGTTTATTAGCAAATAAACTATTTGTATCCTTCATTTAAAAAGGGCTAGGATTTAAAATATCATCTTTTTGACATCAAATATGGAAATATTTGAATACATGTTCAAATATAAATATATGTTCTTCTTGAAGAACCACTACAATCAATACTAGTGACTTGTGTATCCATTCCACACCCTTGAGAGGTGTTCTCACGTGTTTTGCCTCTCATCTCCTTTCTCTTCCAGATGTGGAGGCCAGTGAGAAGGTTCAGGAGACGGGTCTCCTCCCCATGCTGCCCACACTGCTCGCCCCCCAGTCCTCCTGCACCCCCAAAGTAGCCAACATCATCGCTGAGTTGGCCAAAAATGGTGAGGTTCGCCATCTTGCCACATCCTCTCAAAATACTTTTTCAGGTTTTTCAAACGTTACTCTTACTTGTTTTGTCTTTCTGCATTTTAGTCTGTGGTTACATTTTTTGTTGTTGTGTTTAATTAGAAGAATCCTCCAAGTTTACGCTACTACATGTTATTAATTTTCTTTATATTTAGTTGTGCAGCATCTGTGAGACAAGCATCCAGCTTGTACTTTATGTTTATAGATGAGAGATGCCATTCTTTAGTCAATGTCCAAATCTTTTCAAGGGTCATCTATGTATGAAGAAAAGGAAACGGATATGTAATCTGTCTTGTTTGCCACCTCCACTGCCTATATTTGAATGCTGTCTTTTCCAGTTTTATTAGTAACAGATGGCACTCCAACAGAGCACCACAGGAGTGTTTGTGTTTTGGAGGAAATGTTAGTGCAATTGAAAGTAACAGCTAGCAAGCTAACTGGCTAGCTCAGTTAGTTGTTCTGTTTCTAGTAACTAGTGATGCTAGATTAACATTTACTTTTAGCAGACATGGTAAAAAACAGTCCTAAAACTGAAGGGTTTCTCCAGTTTCTTTGCCCCCCAGACACGTGTTTTTTTTTTTTTTGAGGAATAAAGGAATTGAATGAAAGTTATATGAAGAAAAGGTTTGGATAATGAATGGGCTTTTTAGCAGCTTCCAAGGCAACAGCTAATGATCACTACCCGCTGCTGTTCCAGCCTTGGCACCAATTTGTTGGCATTTATCTGTCACCGCCCCTTCGGAAATGTCTGTGCTCGGTCCACGGGAGGCCAAGTGCCTACGGTGCTGAAAATAACTCCTTTTGAACATTGCACAGTAATTCGTAATACGCTTACATTTAAGTGGAATAAAGTTTGTTATGACAGTTCCATACAAGCAGCACATGCAACTCATCACTCATGTTTGAATTCTAAAATCCACTCCACAGATTCCCAGTTAACTGTTCAGGAAAAATAAGTAGGTTTTTAGGATTTGTAGCAGTATTACCTTTTCCTTCGCCCCGAGTTTCGGTCAGTCCAGAAAACGTCAAGGTTTAACCCGTACTAGAAAATGTGTTTTAAATGACTGTTTTGAGGAAGGGCTCTGAAGAGACATAAGTAGGTTGGGTGCTTTGCTATCAAAGTGTTGTGTTTTTTTTTTTTGTTCTCTCTAGAGTTTATGCGTAGCCCGTGTGTGGAGGCCGGCCTCATTCCCCCTCTAGTGCAGCTGCTCAGCTCCTCAGACCAGGAAGTGCTGCTCCAAACCGGCCGCGCCCTGGGCAACATATGCTACGACAGCCGTAAGTAACCACCTCGCATCCATGGATAGGATCTCACACCAGGACAAATACTTCACTCAACCAGTGTCTGTGCTTGAACAAGACAAAATGTGGTAAATCTGATAATGTTGGAACAGTTGTGATTGGCTACAACTGTCTGTCTCTAAACCCCCATAACCCCACAGAGTCATGCATCAAGATTAGTGCTGTTTCTATTCAAATGCCGGGTAGAGGCCAGAATAGGTCATTAATAAACAGCAATGCATGCACATAATCAATATTGATTATGCATGCACATAATCAATATTGATCAATATCAACAATAATTAATATTGTATGTGAGCAAAGCTTTTTATAGCAGTCAGACACACACAAACAAATCCAGTATGTGTGTAAATCTATTTTTAATTATAGTTGTTAGGTGTTCCTGGCCTGCGGGGAGCTGCAGCTTCCAAAGACCATCAACGACTTGCAGTATCTTTCTGTCTTGAGGAAGGAATGTTCAGGATTATTTTCTGAATGAAAATTCAGATGGGGGGGGGGGCGGAAATCAAGTGTTTTCTAAACGTTAAAGGATGGGTGTATGATACCTGCTGTTTACTGGAATCTTGGGGCTTGTGTTATGTCATTTTTGATGCCAGCTTTTATATTTGGAATTGAAAGTAGTTGCTTTAAAAAAAAATCTGTGATCAAAAAGATCAGTCATTTGTATGGTTCGAAGGGAAGCATGTCTGTCATCTGTGGATCACGTATTGCATTCTGGATGGCTGGTAGAGATGCAGCTGTTCATTTCTGACATGCCACAAGTCACCAATATGATGAACAGGATCTCATGGGTCCAATAAGGAAATGTATGAACCTGCTTTGAGTCATGACCCGAAAAGAAGCTTGTCAGAAGGGTCGACATTTAACCACCTAACCAACGACATCCCAAGCAAAAGAGCAGGTCCTATGACCCAGATAAGACCCCACCCTCTCTCTCCTGCTCCCACACTCCTTACCTCTCTCTCTTTCCCACACTCCGTACCTCTCTCTCTCCCACACTCCTTATCTCTCTCTCTCTCCCACACTCCTTACCTCTCTCTTTCCCACACTCTGTACCTCTCTCTCCCACACTCCTTACCTCTCTCTCCCACACTCCTTACCTCTCTCTCTCTCCCACACTCCTTACCGCTCTCTCTCTCCCACACTCCGTACCTCTCTCTCTCTCCCACACTCCGTACCTCTCTCTCTCTCCCACACTCCTTACCTCTCTCTCTCCCACACTCCTTACCTCTCTCTCTGCCACACTCCGTACATCTCTCTCTCCCACACTCCTTACCTCTCTCTCTCTCTCTCCCACACTCCTAACCTCTCTCTCTCCCACACTCCTTACCTGTATCTCTCCCACACTCCTTAACTCTCTCTCTGGCCTTTTTTATTCTTCATTTCTTTGTTCCCCATCCCCCACCCTCCCAATTCTTGGCTCACTGCTGAGGAAGTGGGCTGGCATCCACAGACTAGGAGCACCAGGCATGTCCAGTGAGATGACTCATCCAATTCTTCCCTCGCCAGCTACCTGCCAGACATCGTAATCTACACATTTTTACAGAGATGGTGACCATGTACAGTGGGCTGGTGCATGTAGTGTTGAAGTGACTCATGGGATGCATTTTGACTCAGAAAAACCCTCTTCTAAACTTTACGGATGATATGACAAGGTTTTTGTGTGGATTACATAGATATATTTCTGGTACTACTATATTTACTTACACTTACTGTTGGTGTTTGGGTATTCAGGATGGTACACAGTAGTTTTTGGTACACATAGATTAGTCTTATTAGCCAGCTGCCTCAAGAAATTTTTCGCTTTGCATTGAGTTTCAATTATCATATTTTAATTGTTACTTTTCATTGTCATTTATCATTTTGATACAGCATTTGTTAATTGCATGTGATTGTTTTTTATTTTTACTTAATATTTCTCTTGTTATTTTTATTGATTTTCTTTCAGGTGGTTGTTTGAAGTGGTTGATTATTTTTGTCCCCTGACCTCTTTGTTTTGCAGATGAGGGCAGGAGTGCAGTTGACCAGGCGGGAGGGGCACAGATAGTAGCTGAACACATTAAGTCCCTCTCCCAAAATACTGAACCGGCCAATGGGACACTCTTGACTGTCTTTTGTGGCATGCTGATGAACTATAGCAATGATAATGGTAATGACCATCCCTCTAGAAGGAGAAATTATCCAAACCTAAACAGCATTTTGAGCTAAGAATTGATCTATGTAGGCCCCAATTTATAATCAATTCTTGGGTTATGTTCCATATTATAAATCAATATTTATAAGTACTTTATTTTATATTAACTGACTACTATATTGTGTTACACTGAATGTACACACCAAGCCAAAGAAGACTAGTGCAGTCTAGTTTTGTGGTAGAAAGCAGTGTAGCTGTCTGTGGAGTCTGTATCTGGAAATTGTCATTACTGATTGTTTCGTGCAGCATCTTGGGTGTTGGTGGCAGTGCAGTAGGGCTGTGCCTGCTAATTATCAGCTCTTGTCCTCTCTCCTCTCTTCATTTTTCCTGATTTCTCCACAAACCTCCCAGGTGCCGATACCAGGGTGACTGTTCTGGGCACTTGGACATTGGGCTGTTTAATGGGCGCCAGGCAGGTTTATAGTGTAGGAATGCATTGGCAGTATTTGACACCCCTCCCTTGCCCCCTGCCTGTAGACCATCCCACCCCGAGGTGCTATGACTGCCTCCATGAATAATTGAAGTATGGCCAAAGTAATGTTACTTCTTTCTCCTCTGTCAGCAAGATGCGTGTTGGTAATTACCTTTCGATCCATTATTGCCCTTACAGTCCGACCAACGCAAGGTCATTGACTTTCCTGTAGGCGAATACGCTATTACAAATGGAAAAGAAAGCATTTGGGATATGACGTGGAGACAAAATGTCAACAGAAAATACAATGCCGTTGGAACACAGGTCGTTCTTAGGGCTAATGTGCGACCTGTGAAGTGCTCAGCTGAGTCACCTACGGGCTGTTCTAACACATGGACCTCACTTATGTATAGATAAAGTGACTGTGTTAGAATAATGGAAGTCAGACCTTTAACGCACAGGCCAGAGAGTGTTGTCTTTTACATTGTGTAAATGAGTCTGTCATGGAAAAAAGCATTTTGCTGAGAATTGCATGCAAACGGCTTAATATGTTACAAAGGGGGGAATGTCCCTGTACTTACTGTAAGTCGCTCTGGATAAGAGCGTCTGCTAAATGACTAAATGTAAAATGTAAAGGAAATTAGTTGTTGGATGTTCACTCAGTTTGGATGGTGGCTGCAGTAATGGGCAGACATGTACAAAATCCATTAACGTCAAGTTAAAATGTATACAATAGGTCTACTGTGAATTACGGTTTGCTTGTGTGTCAAAATGAGCCACTCATGCAATTATCCTAATGCAAATTATCTGGTTGTTTTTATTATGTTGATTGAACAATTTTCCAGCCATATTTCTATGCTAACAACATTATCATCTTTTCAAATGATAATTTAGTCACTTTTCATAATTGTCACTCCTCTCCTTTTTCGATCACTTGCCCTCCTTTTTATAGTAACCGTATAAAATCTTCATTACCGGCTTGCCAGTTTGTCATTCTTGACAGTCTATTTCTGCTGTCTTAATGTCTCTCTCTCTCTCCCCCCCCCCCCCCCCCCCCCAACCTTAATTATTTTTCCCACCTCTAGCTTGTCATCAATTAGCATCTCGACACTAAACCAACTGCTTTCTCTCCTCTCTCCTCCTTAGGCTTTTATAGTTGCTTTTCCAAGTATCACTACTGCTGTCAGGGACATGTATCTGCACTGTGGTCTACTGTGTATAGTACCAGGCTGATTTACCACCATAGATATGGTGCAGATCAATTTTCCTGATTGTACAAACTCTTTTTAGATACTGCTTTTCGCCCTGTAAACCCTGTGTTATTGGGTCGTCTGTTAAAACATTTTATCATGACCTTTAACAAAGTTCACCTGTGTTTTGTATGACTGTGACTAAGGTAGTGGCAGAGGTAAGCCAGCATACACACAAAAAGATTAAATCAAAGAACTAGTGAAAAGCCTGCACACCTGTTGCTCTCAAGGAACCCGTTTAAAAAATGGCCCGGCCTCCTGGCCTGTAGGGGGCAGCTCTTAGTAATCGCCTCGTTCTTCCTCTCCTCGTCCCTCTGCAGACTCCTTGCAGGCCCAGCTGATCAGCATGGGGGTCATCCCCACCCTGGTGAAGCTGCTGGCCGTCCACTCCGACAACGTGGGCCTGACCGAGATGTGCCTCATCGCCTTCGGGAACCTGGCAGAGCTCGGTGGGTCCACGGCACCCGTCTGCTGGTCCTCCGACTGGAGACGCTGTGTTTCAGAGCTGATGCGCTTCAATAGGGAAACGTTTGTGCTCTTGGCACAGCAGTGACTAATCAAGTATTCACATCAGCGATGGTGGGGGGTGGGGGGGGTGGGGTTTATGAGGAGCCGAGAAGGATGATTCATGGTGATGTTCCCACAGGAGGCACACTGTATACAACAGTATACCAGCTGGGGTCCGGTGACTCATGGTCCACAGTGAATCCTCGGGCCGAGCAGATTCCAGTCATGTCTGTGTTGCCTGTCTCTCCCTGCAGAGTCGAGCAAGGAGCAGTTTGCCTCGACGAACATAGCGGAGGAGCTGGTGCGCCTGTTCCAGAAGCAGTCTGAGCACGAGAAGAGGGAGATGATCTTTGAAGTCCTCGCTCCTCTGGCCGAGAACGGTAAAGAGGAGGGTGACCGAAAGGAGAGGGAGAGGAAGAGAGAAGGATGGAGTGGAAGGGATGATAGTTTGTGTTGTTCATTTTGGAGTCAATTGATAATGCCACCAAAAAAAACACAACGTACCTAGTTTACCTTGAACACATCGTGCTATATTGTTTGTTAAAAATGCTATTTGCTCCCGGTGCACTACTTTGTGTATCTAATTTTAACATCAGTGTGAATAGTCATGTGTAGAAGCTCAGTTGTGTTTGCATCTGCTGCGCTCGGTCGCTCCTCTGAAAACATGTCAGCTGTTTGCCTGATGACAATGAACAGATCATGCCTGATAGGAGGGAGAGAGAGAGTGTGTCATTGTCTGTGTCTTGCTTGTATGACTGTACACTCCGACTGTTGTTATCATCATTAGAGGCCCCCCCCCTAACTGCCAGTCTCCAAGACAACGTCCTACTTAATTCCACTCCAGAGAACAGTGTCTCTCCCCTGTTGAAACATTTCAAACCCCTCGTGTCATCCTTAAGCGAGTACCACCTGAAAGCACAAAAAGTAACTTGCAAAAACTGACAAAATGGCAGCATTTATTCAGTAATATTCTGTCTATACATACATCCTATTTGGGATTTATCTTAGGTTGGTTCTGGCTGAGCCGTGTTCAAAAGAAGTGTTATCAGCTGGATAGATCATTAGTTTGAGGAGATGTGGTGTGAGATCTCTGATTTTGTCCTGCCTGATGAGGTCAGCATCCCAGTGTCATACGTCTTTTGTTTTCCCACATCCTCCAAACCGCCTATCACCTCTTCCCTCCTTTTGGCTTTATCGCTTTACTTACTTGCTCGTCCGCCTATCTCTCCACTCTCCGACGCTCACCCCCCGCACACCCTCACCCTCACGCCCACACACGCTCACCCTCTCGCCCCTTCTCCCTCAGATGTGATCAAGCTGCAGCTGGTGGACGCCGGGCTGGTGGAGTGTCTGCTCGATGTTGTGGCTCACACTGTGGACGGGGAGAGGGAGGAGGAGGTAGCACAGCTCAAGACGGCCTCTGACCTGATGGTGCTTCTGCTGCTGGGAGGTATACACACACACATATCACACAGACACACCCCACAGTTGCCAGTAGTATTTTTTAAATTAATTTTTTAGGTGAATATTTTATACTGAATAGATCTGATTTGTGATTACGTATATGTGTGCATATGTTGTGTCTGGTGGACATGTTTTGAGCAAGCCTGGATATCTTTCCCAGCATTCTTAGCGTCGCTAGTCACAGACTGATCCCCTAGTGTATCAGCACCTTCTGGCTTGTCTGTGTGTTGCACTTTCTTTCGACTGAGGATCTCTCCCTGTGTCCTCGGCAGATGAGTCCATGCAGAAGCTGTTTGAAGGGGGCAAGGGAAGCGTGTTCCAGAGGGTGCTGTCCTGGGTGCCATCCCATAATCACCAGCTACAGCTGGCTGGGGCGCTGGCCATTGCCAACTTTGCCCGCAACGGTGAGCCATACACAGCAATCAGGCAGAGAAAAACAAAAAAAACTGGTTAACCCTTCCTTACAGGGTTCCATACCACAAACAGTCTCAGTCAGGGTCTTGAACGCAACCGATTTTCCTCCAGAGGCACTACAGGGCGTTGGTGTCGAGACACACAGTCGATTTTTCCTATCTCCCAATATTCCTAATGTGCCTCTCTACCTCTCTCTCGAGCTCTCTCCTCTGGCAACACCCCAGGTAGTCTCTACCCGTCAAGGTTTCCTCCCTGTAAAAGAACACAGCTCTGACTGGGCTGAACGCCAGACAGCCCGGTCCCTCCATACTGTCTCAACCTGCTCACTGTCCTCCTACACTCTGCTGTTCTGCCAAACCAAGTTGGAAACAAAAGTTAAAGAACAAATAATTTTTGGGTGTGATAGATACCCGAACCTGTTTTGGTATGAGCTTACCACATGGAAAACCTCGATATTCCAACAAAAAACGGATGTAAAAGGTGCTTATAACGAAGGAAGGACTAATGTATGTCTGTCCTCAGATGGCAACTGCATCCACATGGTGGACACGGGCATCGTGCAGAAGCTTCTGGACCTGCTAGACAGACATGTGGATGAGGGGAACGTCACGGTCCAGCATGCCGCACTCAGCGCCCTCCGGAACCTGGCCATCCCAGGTGACTTCAGTTATTCAGATGTTTTTTATTCCGGCGTCCTGTATTTTTCTGGTTTACCTCAACTTACATTTCTCATGGGAGCTGAGTGTAATATATCATATTAAAAGTACAAAATATCACACATTTGTAGACGATGTAAAAGTGACTTTAGCGATGTGTTTCTGACGCATGTTTCCTTCTCTTTAGTGGTGAACAAAGCCAAAATGTTGTCTGCCGGAGTGTCAGACATAGTCTTGAAGTTCCTTCCCTCGGAGAGACCACCTGTTCAGTTCAAGTTGCTGGGCACGCTACGCAT
The DNA here is from genome assembly GCF_038355195.1 of Osmerus mordax. Taxonomy (NCBI): domain Eukaryota; kingdom Metazoa; phylum Chordata; class Actinopteri; order Osmeriformes; family Osmeridae; genus Osmerus; species Osmerus mordax. Next base: position 5,259,470 of record NC_090072.1, on the reverse strand, counting down.
GCTCATCGACACACAAGGTACAGCTTTGGGGTTCATGGGAAATTGAAAAATAACAAACAACAACAACGTATAAGCGTAGCAGGGTTTCGTCTCGCTTGTACTCCTGTGGCTTGGAGATCTGTTCCTCCGGGGGGTTGAGGCACAGGGAGCTCCACAGTCCCCCTGGAGAGGGTTGACTGGAAGGGATGACTCAGCCCTTTTCCCTCTGCTGGTTGTCTGCTAACACGGTTCTGTTTCACACAACGCAGAGACGGGAAGGAAACCACATAGTGGATTCATACAATTCTTTTGCCAAAAATGGATGGCTAAAGATGTGTTTTGCAGCCTGACTTCTCTGCAGCTCTAAGTATCCAGCATGAGAGGAAACTTGGCAAGGCATGAGCTGTTAGCCCTGTCTCAGGTTGGCTTTAATAGAAATCAATGACTTCCTCCATCAAACTTATTTGTGGACCCCAGTCGGACAGGATGATGTGAGTGCAGTTGACAGAGTATTAGTAAAGCCTCGAACTGAAAGTGTCAACACTTGCTGGACACTCATGAATACCAGACCTAGGTCAATACAAGGATCAAATACCATACAGCATTTAACTCTTGACAGTTCTGACACATCTCATCAGCCATTGGACAGTTCCATTGAGGTCATTTAGCTGGGTTTCGTACAGAGGTGCATCTCCAGTATTGGACTGTGTTTGACCTAGATCTGAGGACTCATGCTTGCACAGCAAACACCGCAGGGGCCCAGATAAACCGTCGCTCCAGGTCCTGCTGCTGTGATACCAGCTGCTGTGGTCCATCTCATGTCTCCCCAGTGGACGCTGCCGACCAGCTGGGGACCAATCTGGGGCTGGTGGAGAGGCTGGTGGAGTGGTGTGAAGCCAAGGACCACGCCGGCGTGATGGGCGAGTCCAACCGGCTGCTCTCTGCTCTCATCCGTCACAGCAAATCAAAGGTCAGTGGTTTTCTACCATGGTGATGTCACCCCCTGGATGGATTCGTTGCTCCTTAATGGATTATGCCATATTTGTTTGATCCAGTAGAGAAGAATGAACATCTGGGGCTTTTCGCGGAGGGTTGGACCATGTCGGGAATGACGACATCCTCATTTTCATGTCCAGACATGTTGATAAAGGCTAGAATTGTCTTTCGTCTTTAAACTAGAGAGATACTAAAGTGTCTTACCAACGAGAGAGAATTGTATTTTTCCGACAGCTTGCAGCTTGGCGTGCTGCTCTGTTGTACCTTGCTCTCCTGCTGTGTGTAAACGATCAGTGACACAGGTACTGAAAATAGGAAAGGGCCATTTGGCCTGCTAAAGTCTGCCCACTGGTGGACTGCTACACAGTGCAACCAGGCGTCACTGCTTGTCTTCCTTACATGACATCACCCTTAAAACTAAAAGGTCTGTTGAGCCGGCGCCAAAGCATCTTCAGAGATAGTACAGCGACGCATCTTCCTGTCTGTAGGAGAATGACTCAGTAAAACCTCCCACCAGTGTTTTGGATTGGCGGTCTGATTACACGGATGACCGATCAGTGTTTTGTGGGTTTCAGGATGTTGTCAGGACAGTCATCCAAGGAGGTGGAGTCAAGCACTTAATAACCATGGCAACCAGCGAGCACATGATCATGCAGAACGAAGCGCTGGTGGCGCTGGGCCTCATAGCAGCCCTGGACCTGGGTAAGGGTTATGAGGGATGGACTGCATGCACAATACAGACAAAGTTGACCATGGTGATGTTGTACAAGGGGGATTGTGCTAAAGATGTAAAAAGAAAATCTTACTGACCACTACATTTCCCCATAAATTTCAGCATGTGCGTTTGTAGCTTGTCAAAATTCAAGCGCATGATTTTTATATTCTAGGGAAATACATCAAAATCACATATTTTACTTGTGTTGGACTGAAATCTTGCTTCACCCATTACGAACAGGAAGCGTGCCAAAATGTTACTAACGGTGATTGGGTTGTGATTTGACAGTTGGTGCTGAGAAGGACTTTGTGGGGTCCAGCCTGGTGCAGGTCCTTCACAAGCTGCTGTCAGACGAGAGGAGTGCTCCTGAGATCAAGTACAACTCCATGATCCTTATCTGTGCCGTCATGGGTTCAGGTGAGGCTTTCCACTGTTTCAGAAAGAGGCTAAGGTAGGCTCAATGAAGCGGGTTATAAAGCTGCGGTTTCTGGTTCATGTAGTCTAGCCTAGTTTCCAGGCTTTCTCTCATGAAGAGAGCTTGGGAATTGGTTCCTGCTACACAGGGCCCACAGGAAGTATGGTATTTGCCAACGCACATATAGCGTGCCACTGCATTTACTAGTGTGGTGAATCGTGATAATAAAAAATAAAAAAAAGATTTGTGTCCGATGTGGCATTTCCTGGAATTCCCCGTGACCATTTCCCGTCTGTGTTTGTCCCGTCAGAGCCGCTCCATAAAGAGGTGCAGGCGCTGGCGTTCATCGAGGTGGTCTCCAAGCTGCGGTCGCACGAGAACAAGACGGTGTCCCACCAGGCGTCCCTCACAGAGCAGAGGCTAACGGCACAGAGCTAAACTGCCATGCACACACGCCATCCCCTTCCACACTCTCAACCCAAGCCTGCCTCACGACCAACCTCCACCCCCCCCGCCCCCCTCACTCTACGAAAACGACTCCCACCTGCTGTACGTGTCCCCCACTGTCATGTGCCAAGGTGAGCCCTGTCCTAGTCTTCAGCCAACGCCTCCCCTAACCCCTGACCCTTTTTATCACCACAACACATGCGCATGCATCCTCCGCTACAAGCAGCTCCCATGACAGATATTCGGTGGAGTAGACAACCTTCCGCAATAGAGAAACAAAGAGACAGCACTCTTTTACGACCATAGCTGTGATACCCATCCACCAATAACTCACTGAAAAGTGAAAAATGCATCCAAGAAAACTGAGAGAAAAAAACTGAAAAAAATATATACTTTTGAAATGTATTTAGGTTTGTTTTGTTTTAAAGAGAAGCCTCGCATCCATTATCATGTCCAGACGTGTCCTGTGTAGCTTCTATTACCAGCCGGGTTGAAAACCTGCATGTTTTAGTCCAGTTAATGATGGTGTGTATCGGTGTATACTTTACCCTTGTGCATTCCCTGAAATGCAACCCTGGTCAGTCCTACAATCATCCACAGTGCAGTTCACACATTTTTTGTACTTGCCTTGGAAGTTGAATACACACTTCGACCTATAATCATCTCTTGGTCGGTTCGCCCAGTCCTGGTCCCAGGCGACCTGAGGTCTGATCAGAGGTCCACTAACGGGCATTAGCCTCTACCACCTCTCACTGAAGGAAGGCTGTTTGCTTGTATCTGAACCTGGTCATGAATACACATTCAGTCCTGGTGTTTGTGAGGGTGTACAGTGAAACAACCTAATATGTGTGTGTGTGTGTGTGCGTGTGTGTGCGACTAAGGATTTTCTGATTAGGAGGTTAGGTAAGAACAAAGACTGCATTGAAGGGTGGTAATACTCCATATGGTGAGCTATGTTATATACACAAGTACAGTGTATAGATAGCTATCTGGTATCACCCTGTGCTGATGAGTGGGGATGAGAATCTGGAGAAGACTGCTCTGCACTCCATTCTTGTATGTGTGGTACTGGTCTGGTTGATCTCCCAGACAGTACAGGACCTTTGCATGTGTGGAGGTTTCCCTACTTTAGGGTATTTAGAACATGCATATCCTAGCATGTCAGATACTTGGTAGACACCATAATGTGACGTTAGTCATGTTTTTAAACTTTTTGTTTACTGGTGGTCCACAATTCTTTTTTTTTTGTTGAGTATGAATGGTTATTTATCAAATTTGTACCCTTACAAAGACACAAGCCAATGATGACGTAACCACAAGTAACTGCATACAATATTATACTGTAAACTTAAATGTTTGTTGTAAATGTCATTAATGAGTTGTACATTTGGAGGATTGTAACTGAACAGATAATTAAAGACATGCTGGCGATAAAGTGATTTTGACTGTTGTACCCTTTGTTCAATTGGCTTTTGAGGCCAAGGGATGTTTCTAACTTGAATTATTCTTGGTGGAACATATATAATACTCACAGTTAACTAACAGGTTATATAATTTGTTTGGACTGAGTTTCTGTAGATAAGACCTGTATCAATTTGAGCTGATGTCCTTAACAGGACTCACTCACACATTTTGAGAGACAAAGTTCAGACAAACGAGAACTCATCAGACAAACGAGAACTCATCAGACCAACCTTACATAATTTTCCCGTTTTATTAATAAGTTTTGCTATGAAGTGTCAATAGGTCATTACTTAAAATGGGTTGATTTTACAAAGTAATAGGAGGAGGTAGTTAGAAGCACCACCAGTGTTGTGTATGGGAACAGACCTGGCTATGGGCTTCATGGGTAAGGAAGGAACATGTTCTAGGAAATCATGCGCCAGATGATCAGGATTCCTAACGTGATACAAACATGGGCCTGGGATGGTAGTATATGTTTCAGGTTTAAACTTTTGCAATTATGTTATTCCCATTTCTTCAACAAAATGACTACAAAGGTTACCTCAAGTATTTGTTAGAATTCACAAACACTATATACACCCTAACCAAGACTGAAGAAAAAATTACAAATGTTAAAACAATACTTTTCAGCCCAAACTTAATGAATAATACTATAGGAAATCATTAATGCCCATTTGTGTGTCACAACAACCGGTGGTGGAATGAGAGTTCAGCATAGAGTAATCCCACTCCACATTTTACAAACAAATTTAAAAACAATTACATTTAGCTTGACGCTTTACTCAGTGTTACACTACAACTTATAACCATAAATAATATGACGAAAAAAAGACACACCAAACATTAATGTGTCATTGTGAGGCTGGCAGTGCATTTACAAAGTGGAATGCCCTTGAAAAAGTATTACAATGTGCTGTTCCCAGCTGAGTAAGGTGCAGAGGGCCTCCTCCTCTGAGCAAGCTAACGTTTCAAGCTCTGAGCTAGCTATTACACACGTCCACAGCTTCCGAGGCAGGGGCACACATGCTACGAAACCTGGAGAAAGATAGCGGCATTACAGTGTGACCTGTCTAGCGTATAAATCTAATGGGGTTTTCAAAGGAAATGTAACTTCAGAAATACAAGTGAATTCGAATTACCTGTTGGGTCCACAGTGAAAGTTGTGGCAACATCAGGTGAAGAAACTGCGCAGGAAGGGGGAGACAAGAATAACCCATTATACATCACAAATAAGACATACAGCCAAGGATGTTTTGACTGTTCCGGAAAGGTGTAAGAAAGGTTTGTCATGGGGAAGAGTTGTATCCATCAATGTATCCCCTCAGTGGCAATACAAAGGAAGGAATAGTATTAGATCACAGCTAATAGCGTTCATATTGTTTAATAATGGAGGATGATAAGGAAACCTTCAAAGGAGTATGAGGTGTGAAGACCAAAAGGAGAGTGGACAGAGGGATTTCATTAAGGAGTGGTTTATATGACCAAGACGCCCCATGTAAAAGCAAGGATGTGATTATGACGTGATTATGAAGTTGTTGTTAAACCCATGTGATAATGTAACATCACGGAAGTGTAATATTATTATTAGAAAGTATTTTAAAATGAATTTTGCTTGGATTTTTCACAAAAATATGATGAACCTTGTCATTACTGGGGAATAATTACCCAATTTCAGATTTGATATCAGAATCCCAAGGCCCATAGATATCCATACATAAGGTAATTTCTAGATTTTTGTCGATTTCAAACATAAACTAAACTATGGTGGAACTTCACAAGACGGACTACAGGAGACTTGTCACACCACGCCTAACCAATCACAATCAACGAGGACAAAAAAAAGTGAAGAAAATGGATCCTTGGCACCCACCAGCCACATAAACCCAGGCGAGTCCCTCATGAGTAGTATGCGGGTGCTTTCTTGCTGGCGTAAGGTGGGGGTCGGCGCAGGGCGAGAGAAGGGGGCACCCTGACGAGGCATGGAGAGGAGGGGGGGAGAATGAGGCGTGAAGTGACAACGCTGTGCTACAGAAACACCCTTTTGAAGAGGAGGGGGGTGGGGGTGGGGGGGATTTTAGAAACTGGCTCCTGTCCTTCTCAGGGCCGAGCTGTGACGCTTTCATGAGATGATGCAGCTGTGCTGGGAAGCCAGTCAACAGGATATCCACCTCTTTCTTTTTGTGTTTTGTTGAGATGGTTATCTCAGATTCTTAAAGCAATGGCATTCTCTTGCTATGAAGGAATGTGCTCCTAGTGGATCCCCTTGATATAGCCAAACCACCTGTGTGCTGGCATTAAAGAAACATGCATTTATGGTAAAAATGTAATGTTTTTCTCACCAACTTGCTCTCACAGCTTCAATGTCACTCACTAAGTTTTGTGCCAAACATATTCCAAAAATCTGTAGGAGCAATACAAAAAAACAAATAAATTGTATTAATACATTGGATTTAGGCACATACTACACAAAACATACACATGGAATATGTTCCCAGTGTATCACCTGCTGTGGAGGGACATGGTTCTCACCTGTAGCAGAGCAATTCCTATGAAGATGCCTGCCACCACCGTAAGGTTGTCCTGGAACCATTTCTCAAACTGCGGCACACAGCCTTTGATGTTAATGTAGGCCTTCTGCTCTGCATCCTACGGGACAGGAACACCAGGTTTACCTCTAACTGGTTCAAATGATCACCATACTAAGACATTTTCAATCAATCAAAAATAATTGACTGACTTGAAGTCATCAACACAAACATTGATTTCCAGTAGCAAACTGCTTATTGACACATTTATCAGTTCTGGAACTGGACCGTTTCACATTTAACACATAAATGTCTCTTTAGCAGAGAGGTAGAAACAGAATCAGGAGAACAGAGTGACTTACCCCTTTAGCTCTGATGTCATAGCCACACTGGGTGTTTATGACATCCTCCTGGCAAAGAAGAATAGGAAGGTTATTCAACTAAGAACATGAAACTGAAGAATCAATCATTTCAACTGTCATACATTATCCTTTCCTGTGTGTGTTTGTGAGAGTGTGACAATGTGTGTGCGTGTGATAGTGTGTGTGATAATAGTGTGTGCGTGATAATGTGAGTGTGTGTTTATGTTCCCTACCGCAGGGTCTTTGGTACAGCAGGAGAAAGGCACGCCACACTTCTCCCTGCTGGGGTTCCCATCAGTACAGTTGAAGTAAATATTCAGGTTCCAATCATCAGCCCCAAAGGCACCGCAACAATCCCACTGCAGACAGACCCACATGTTAACTCTCATCCAAAACGCCTGCACTTGTGTATTTCGCTATTGTGAAAATATTTGCTTTGTGTGATGTGAAACTCTCCATCGACATAACATTTCTAGTTTAGCGCTAGGACGTCACCTTGGGTGGGAAACTGGGTCTTTAATGAAACGCTTACATAGTCTTGAGTGAAGTCAATAAGGTTCTGAAGGTCGATGTCATCTCGGTAAGCTCTGATGTTATTGTTAATAAAGAAGTTAAGTTGGTCCTTGATCCAGTCCTTAAAGACAAAGGCCAGGACTCCCGCGGTCAACTCCAGGAAGAAGATAATTCCCAGGAACACTGAGAACTACAACAGGAAGGGTAGGAGATAAGAGGAGAGAACATACACAGGGGTAGGTTTATTTCATGAAGACCAACTGTCTAAAATCTTAAATAATAAATAATATTCTTAACAAATCATGAACAACGTAATACTTTCGTAGTACTGTTCAAACAGCAAGAATTTTTTTACAGTTTTATTATGATTTTGATTGATACATACAAACTTGAGCAGAAAGGTGTTTTCCCTCAAAGCACCGATGCAGCCGGCGAACCCTAGAATGAACATCACTCCTCCAACCACCACAAACAGCCAGACGGGGTCCAGCCCCCCCATGTCTGTGATGGAGGAGATGTTGGACAGAACGCCCTGGACAAACACACTGACCGTCAACTACAACCACAATATTAGCCAGACTAATGCACCTACACCTAGTGCAAAAGGACATTGTGGCAGACACAACAAGACCTGGTCTTTTGTGGCCACAACCTAAGATTCTCACATTTGGAGCGAGGCTCATAGGTTTGAGTAGGCTTTTTTGTAAGTTCATGTCTACGTACTCACCTTCTCTCCCCAGGCCCATAGTCCAATTCCAAGGAAGGCCACCCCTAGCAACTGTCACAAACAATACCACGCATGATTATTAATCCAAAGACCCAGGTAAAACAAAAATTAGGAGTGTGTGCATTCAATGGCAATACATTTTTTATCACCAAATCGTACAATAATGCTTTAACAAATGGCCTCCTAAATTAACAAATGAGGAAAGAGGAAGTTCTCAGCTCAGGGAGGGGTGGAGAGATGCAGGCACTGAGGTGGGGGAGTGGGTTACAATGACAATGAATTGTTGTTTTGTTTCAGGAAAAACTTGTGAGGCCTAGTGCGGCCTAGGAGAAACACTTGACAACAACAAGATCCTTTCCTATGGCTGGAGTAAACCCAAATAGTGTAGGAAGCAAAATGGCATATGGTTGATCTAAATTCGGAAACTGCCAGTTTGTTGTACAGTACATGTTACAGTCAACAACATGGATCATTGAGTAGATAGTTGATTGTTAGATCGTTTTTGTGTGAAAACAGATTTTGTGCATTAAATTCTGCTAGCCGGCATCATTTAGTGACCCTGTGTGCCTACGCTCATACTAGAAAGTGCGTGCAACTTATTTTTTTATCAGTCTACGAGAATTAAATGCTATCAGCTCACGTGAGTTAAAGCCGATAAGCTTGACAGTACATTCCGGAAGAAGTGCTGTAATAACCTCAAATGCCTGAAGGCCTTGCAATTGAATCGTTCATATTATAATTGTTGCACCTGCTATGTTCATATCTATTGCAGTGACCAGCAATACTTGTATGTCAAGACCATTCGACTCTATTAATGTACTGTTAGTTAGTAACATATCAAAAATAAGGCATGAATGCAAACATATTACCATTATTGTATGGCAAAATATGAAACCGCTAAACCGAGAGATGCAATGATGAGATTTCACATGAGATAACGGTAATAAAGATGCACATACCCAAAATATTATGTTGAATCCGAAAATAAAATATTTGATGCAGCAACTGACTTCATGGCCTTTGTAATGGTTTCCTGTCATCCTTGCTTTTCGTCAACATAGATTTATTTCCAAGTATAACGTTAAATAAACTCCTATGGCTTTGTTCGTGCGGGGGGCAGCCTTCAGCACTTCGGATAATCCTCAACCTATAGGCAATAGTGCTCTATTCCTATATAAAAGGTACATTTTGTAAGTCTTTCTTTCGATCAACGCCTCCCAAAAAAAAAAAACACGTCCAGAAACTGCTGCACAAATGTTATATTTCATACAATTCTATTTTATCCTATGCTGTGTCGATTGAATAACGGTTGTTGGTCGTCCCCTGTGAAATGTACAGACATGGCTGCTCGTTGTGAAGGACACCTGATGCAACCAATCAGATTTGCAGTAGTGGGTGGGAACTTCCTTGGAGGCCAACGACGAGTTTATTTTTGCATGCAGTTTTACTTGCCACAATAGGCTACATCACAAAACAGTCAGTTGGGAAACTTGCATAAAAAAAAATATATACAAGAGTTAATATACATATATAATACGTAAGTATGCCAAACATTCAATAGTTAATTTATTTCAAGTGTATAACCTGTGACGAATGATCCAAAGAATAGGCCTACACGACAAATGGCAAATTTAGCTTAAAACAAAACCTTAGGTTGTATGACAAATAAACGTGAAAGTAAATATTGTACGCATATTTGATACAATTTGTCTACTTGCTCTCCTATATGCACACACAACTTTTTGCCTTTGCATTTCTCAGGGTTTTGATGAGAACCTCGTCCGTTTCTGTCTTTTGCATCACAGCGACAGAGGAAAATTCCTGGGAGACACAGGTGAAGCTAAAAAACAAGCCACGCGTTACTTACAACACAGTATAAATATAATACAGATGCTAACATCAACACAATGAATGTGAACATCTTCACCTTTTGACTGAACTCTCTTCTTTTGCTCTTTGTTGTCTGAGCTCCTCTGTGGACAGGCCTGACGCCCACATGTTGCAGGAACCCCTGAAAACAGGGATAATCAGTCAGGTAACATACCAGGTGAGATGGATGTATGGCAGCGGTTTGTATACCTTTACAAAGTCCCCGTTCACCTGCAAAAGGAAGCATTGAAACCCGACGGCTGAAGAATCCATCTGGCCAAGACTCCTTTCCTGAAGTCAACGTAGCGGTGGTGGAGGCTGCATGAGGAGTCTGCAGAGGCATGGCGTCGGTGAAGGCATCTGTCTTGTCCGCCCACGGTGCGACATGGCTGATACTGCCTTCGTGCTACAGGGAGCCCTGAACCCATGGCGACCAGGGGTCGGAGGAGCGGCCGAGCCCGATACGTCACCAGCAGCGGCTGGCTTGAGGAGCCGGCACCCAGGCAGTAGAAGCTTTGCGTCAGGGCCTCGTGGAGCACTAGGCTCCCACTCTCATCCTTGTAGCGTAGCTGGAACCCCACCACCTCCTGAAGCTTCTCAGCCAACACGCCGGACACGTTGAACACGTCGTAGCCTGACGGGGGAAGCTGGTCGAGCGTTAGGAGTCTCTCCTCCAGAGGTGCGCTCCCGGTCACGCCCTCCTCCCAGCTCACCAGGCTGTGCAGAGCCACGGTGACGCTGAGGGGCTCGGGGTGGAGGGTCTTGCGAAGCAGGACCAGCTCTGCCCCCGTCATGGAGGGCTTCAGGTGGGATACGTTGAACCAGATCCAGCCTGGAGGAGCACACTCTGGGCCTGGAAACACAGTGACGGTGTTCATTGTGGTCCGAGAAGGTTAGTCAATCACAATCTTACACATATCAGCACTTCATAAAGATCTAAACGTTGGATCATGTTTCAGTTGATTGTAAAAGGTTCTTGTTTTTTCTTTGAAAAACATTGCACTACATTAAACACAAACCTTCAATGATCCTAAATATATGATTTCAACCTAAACAAAACCTTTGAACTTATGCCAGGAAAGACTCATTGATTTATAGATTTATATTTCACCATTGACTAGAAAGAGACCTCCTACCCTGAACACTCCGGAAGCTCTGAACCAGGGTTCCATCGGAGTTGCGCAAATCTCTGACCTCGTGTGCGTCCAGGAGCTGGTAGACCTGCCTCATGTAGGGGTGTGGTTTAGCCTGGTACGGTGTAGAAAACCTCTCGATGTGCAGCATCTCTAGAATGGCTTTGCTGAGCTCTTCCTCCTCGCCGCTGTTCCCCTGCTCTTCCAGGAGCAACAGCCCAAAAACATAACTCAAGAACAAAAGCATTACAGGAAGAAATCTCAAGCTGAAAATCGTCATCCTAACGCCTTCAAAAACGTTACACTTTGCAAACTGGTGTTGGATAAAGTAGTGGGGTAAAGTACTCTTATAAGAATGCGCTCTAAGTAAAAATAAAAAAAGTGTGAAAACAACCCTTGATCCCGGTTGGGACAGAGAAGTGGGGTGCTCTCTGATTGGGTTGTGAGACCGCTGAGGGCTTTCAGAACTGTGTGAAAGCAATTACACAGAGAACCCCAGGAATGTCACACTCAATTTGACAAGCATTGTACTGTTTTAAAAGGACTGTTGTGTACTCAGATAGTTTTTTTTTTGAATTAGGTGTTGCATTTAAAACAATTACATGTTTGCCTGTAAATGAGCAGCGACATTGGTAAGCACTGAACTTCACCACAGCTATGTAGCAGTGGCCTAAAATTGAGTTATTTGTTTAATCACTCAAACGCAAGAAAGAGGAAAAATATGTATATAATACATTTATATAAATATACACATATTTAATATAGCTGCAAGCAGAAGCAAAATGGCCAAATATTGTAAAATTGACATATTAGAGGGTTACACTAACTACCGACAAAGGAACCGTAAATGCATGCATCGGGATTTGAACAACTAGCCCCTGGATTACAGAGTTTGGTAGATTATCCCTAGGAAATCCACAGAAAACTATGGATGCAATATCAAATAAAGTCCACTTGAGGGCATTCACACATTTTTAGTCAGTCACATAACAGGACTGCACAAGAACCACTTGGGCCTTCAGTCACAGACTTGCAAAACTATATATTTTATTGCTAAAACTTTATACATTTTGTCAAAAGATTCACCACTCATTGAGCTGAGCAAAGCCCCAGGTCTCACTTCCTGTTTCCATAGGTCAGGATAAGGTTGGCTAACAGACTTCAAAAGCCTCCTGAAACACAAAGATGTCCTTCGCTGAGCCAGATGTTATCACTGCTCTCTCATTATACCACTAGCGTCCTTGACATTTGAACATACAACTCTTCAAGGGTAAAGGAAGTGTGTCGAGATGTGTACAAAGATAAAACTACACAAAATGCTTCTAGAGACTTTTCTTCGCTGTGTCTTTGCTGTAATTGTTCCTAAAAGGTTCGTAATACACAACAAAGCACCTTAGTCCGCTTCCAGCTTTGAAAACAAAGGTGCTGTCGCAACCACAGACCAGCTCTGGAGCCCTTCTGGAAGCCTTTGATCTCAGACCGCAGTGTTTGTCTTTTTGCCCTTTCCGCTCCAGCGCGCCTCTCTTCTTCGGCTCAGCCCATCCTAGATTGCCGGGGGCGTGCAGGCATCCCCACCGACTTCTTTTGAGAACTTATTTTCCCTCCATCCTCACTTTCGTGTGTTTTTGGGGTGGGGCTAGCTGTTGAGGAGTGCCCAAGGTTCTTGATCAATGAGATCCTGGCCGCTGAAAGGAGAAGAGCACACGCTGGGAGAACTCTCGTGATAGAGAGAGAGGGAGACGCACACACACTGTTCACAGATCAGGTAAGGGCATGTCTGCCTATATTTCTTTTTTTCCCCCCAGCAGGATTAGCTGTGCAGTATTAATGCAGGGTGTTTCTTTACCACAGTGGTAAACACTGGGATTGGTGGTGGTCGGGTTTCGTATTTTTTGAGACAAACATTTGGGTTAAACAAAGCATTGCGGTCTATGGATTTGTTTGCAAGTTGACATTTGTGTCGTTCAAATGTTTGTTCTTGGAATAATCTTAAACCATAATAAGTCATTATGCCCCCTCTCCCCTCTCACACTTTCTTCTCTCTCTTTTGTCTCTGTCTCTCTCTCCCTTCTGTCTCTTGCATAAGGACACAAAAACACTCAGACAGAAATACACACACACCACTACCAAAAGAATGTATTGCTTTCGTGAGAAAACAGCCACTTTAAAGCAACAACAAACATCACAACTTCTCTCTGCAAACTTTGGGAGATTTACAGAGAGTAAGACATTGTTTCATGGTATTTAAAGAAAGTCTTACTTGGGATAATACGTTTATATTGTGAGATTTAGTATATTTACAATCATTCAGAGAAGATTATTGGAAGTAATATGAGTGACATGGTAAGCTTGAGTTCAATATTTTGGTCGCATTTAAAACCGCACCCGTGTATGGTTAATAGGAACGCACACACTGCACATGTTATCTTTTTGTGTCAGTGTTCAGTGAACGAGAACTCAACCCCTCAGAGTCAGATGGCTGAGCGGTTAGGGAATCGGACTATTAATCAGACTATTAAGGTTGCCGGTTCGATTCCTGGCTGTGTCAAATGACATTGTGTCCTTGGGCAAGGCACTTCACCCTACTTGCCCCGGGGGAATGTCCCTGTACTTACTGTAAGTTGCTCTGGATAAGAGTGTCTGCTAAATGACTAAATGTAAATGTAACCCCTGATTCCTGTCAGAAGATGCATCATTTGCATAAAGAGTCCTCATTTCTCACCGTGGGACATGCTTGAATATGCTGGATGGCTGCCAAACGTTGGCTGTGGGATATTTAGAGTAGAAGTGTCCTTTTGTATCTTCAGTTTTTTTTTTTCCTTTGTTCAGCTCTATCTTTTGGAACTTGTTGTCGGCGGTAGGCCCTGTGATTAACAAGATGAGAGACATGCTGCTGACTGTGTGAGTTGAGAGGAGCCAGCTGATTGTCAGGCAGACATTCCCAGCTGTGGAGGCTAGTTAAAGGCGCATCTAGACCACTACCGTAGGACTACATGTTTGGCCAAACTTTAGCTATGAAAGCTATCCTTTGTCGTGACTAAACATGACATTAAAGAGACTATGTAATAGACCATTAGAAATGTATCAGAATATCTTTGTGGTTTGAGAGTCAGTGATCAAAGTTGTAGTGTGGTCTGCTATTTAACACATCCAGTCTGCTTCCCTACCACACATAATCAAATAACAGGCATTCCTTTGTCTAAGAATGAGTTTTGACACTGACACAACCCAGCAAGCTCTTAAAGTGTTTGTTTTTCACTCAAGCTTTTTACTTTGACCACAGCTCCAAATACGGTTCCAAGCGGTCCAGTATCGCTAAACTGTAGCTTAGTGATAACATCAGTCTTAGAGAAGAATGTAAGATATGAGCCACGTTTGAGGACTGACACAGAGCAGAGACCGTGGGTGTCCTCTACTGCGGTGATGGCCGTCAGGACATTTTACCAAGAGGTGTAGATGGAGGAAGTACAGAGAAACTGTGAGATTCCTGACTGATCTGTAGTTGAAACTGTGCAGATACAACTATGTTTCTGACAGGTCTGGCCTGACCTAAGGGGTTAATAGATGTCTTCCTGAAAAAGGGCAGTCTGGGAAACAATACATATGATGGAATTTGGCAGGATATTCAGTCAGGGAAGCAACCCAAATTAATATAAAAATTGACTTTTAAATCACTTTTCTCCACCTGACAAATCTGTTTCAACAGGATACGATGAACGTTATGAACAATAACTTTATAAACTATCTCCTCCCCTCCCCATTATTAAGTTGTTCCAAGTCAAGGTTATTTTCTCAACACTTCCACTGAACTTGTCCCAAACCCGACCAATGACTCCTTGAACAGAGGTAAACCTTATAATCAGTGTCAAGGTTGGTGAAGACTTGTTACAGCTCGCCCCCCAAAACAATGGAGATAGTTTTGAAGTTGTCGAGAAAGACAAAGTTACATTTGTTGTAGCACACTTCAGAGTGCCTGAGGGATTGCCATTTATCTCTGTGTCAAAATCAGGAAGGAATTAGTTTGCTGTAACAGACTATCCTGTTCAGGATCAATTTACATGTCATTGAATGAAAGCCATTTTGTCTTAAGTGATTGTTACTTTGGCTGTAATCCTGAAATATGTTGGTTTTCTTGTCACATCAAAAACCCAACAACAAGCATGTATGACCAACATAAACCGTTCTTGTTAATGAGCCTGTGAGTTGTATGAAACTCCAGAGTCAGATTTTAGCAACTGATTAGCGAAGCCCATCAGCATTCCTGAGGCAAGAGAAGATTAAACTGTCTCAAAGATAGCAACAAAATCCACATAATCCATCACTCTCACACATACAAGCAATCTCAGAAAGTTTATGGCGTGTGCTCCTTTAGCTTGATCCTCAGTAACCCAGTGATGCAACAAGGCGACCCCAGTAATCCCACCCCAGCCCTCAGCCCAGAGTCGAGTAAGTGATGTTTGTCCTGTTGAGAGAACCTATAGTCAGGGATGCCAGAAGTTTGGACTGGGGTCGAAATTAGGACTATGTGGTAGGGATGGGAAAGTTTAGAGTCTTAAGCTGCCGTGAGCGCTGGGAGGAAGTTAATTTTGTTTCTTCCAGTAATGAGGCCTAATCCTCCTCTCGTTTCAGACCTCCTCGGCCAGCATTACAAAACAGACCCCCCATACAGAGAGGAAGTTGCCTCTGAGCCAAATCCAAAACATTTGTCTGGCTGGACCATGGTCTCTTCCAGAGCCTTCTTTACCCAACCCATACATGAATCGTTAGCAAATGATCTCAGGAGAAGTGAGTCTTCAGTGTGCTAGGAGAAACTTCTGAGGTAACCCTCTGAATACCTAAATTGGGAGATTTTTCATCCCAGCTTTCCTGCCACTTTCCAAGCCACAGGCTAGATGTAGTCCTAGAATACAAAACATGTCAAATGTAGATTACCTAGAAAGAGCTTCATACAGCATCTATGGTCTAGATTTCTGGAAGCACCCCATTGTCTTTCTGACATATCTCAGCCCTATTTTCCTACACACCTCAGACACATAAATAAACTGGCGCCATCTCCCACTAACACCTAAGCAACACCTTTGAGCCACTGCCACCCCAGCGCTATGGAATTTAATTCCCTCGTACCAATAAAACCAATCCACACACCTCCACAAAACACACACACACAAATGACGAACACATCTTAATATAGCCGACGACATCTTTTGTTCAATCTATCGTGGTGACAATGGAGTAGATGTGAAGTGTGCTGTTATATACAAGGATCTCTAATTTCAGCAATCTTAGGCTTTTTACCCAGGGGGTGAAGACAGACCAGGTTACTGGGTGACTGTATTAGGAGGCTACATCATGTTCACTGCTTTCGAACCCATCAGTGTCAAAGATGACAATATGACTTTGAATTTATTACATCCCTGATTTACACCAGACCCTATGCGGATGCTGCCATTTTTAAATGTAAGATTTGATGTTTAATAATACAACTTCCCTACTGCTATTAACCCTTGTGTTATCTTCGGGTCATTCTGACCCATTAGTCATTGTGACCCACCGTCGTATTGCGACAACTTTACCGCATACAAAAACAAAGTGAAGCATTTTTTTTACCGTTGGGCTGTCTCAGACCCCCCACATTGCGAAGGTTAAAAGAAAATTATTTTTATTTGTTTTTGTATTGGGTAAAATTGGGTAAACACAACGATGGTTCGTTATGAACCTTTGGGTCATGTGACCTGAAGGCAGCACAAGGGTTAACTTTGTTACATTGGGGTTCATGTATGTTAAGAGGAGCCCCCAGACTGTAAAAACCCACTGGCCCATGTGCAAACACTAAGAAGCACCTGGAAATAAGCAGGTTGGATCAACGACTAGTGTGTCATTATCACAAACTGTGTCTACCCTCAGGCTAAGGCCAAGTTCCAAAATCTCTGGAAGGAGGGGAGGGGGCTCCACCGAGAGAGTCTGGTGTTACCTTCCCAACCTCCGGTGTTAACTACACAACAAGGTGCTTTTTAAATTGAAAGGCTGCACATGATTACACTTGTCAGTCATGCTTTGAATTGGTCTTGCATAGACACTTGGCTATGTGCGAAAATGCTGGTAGGAGAGGTAGGGGCAGTGTGGGGAATCTGAGAACAGAATAAGTAGGCTAAAATGGAACTTAAACTATCTGGCTTTATCTTAAACTGGCCTATATTATACATTGGATATATAGCATAATTTGGCTTTCCCAGATAGTTTTTTAATGCTCTGAAACTCCAGCTTGCTCTGGGTAAGGCAAAAACGTTGAACCTTGTCGTGGGTTAACCTTGTCAGAGTGTGTGACACACTCTCAAAAACCTCAGTACTGGATCCAGTGTATTGACTGGAGTCAGTATAGTGTTAGTCCAGCATAATTTTACAAACATTGATGTGAAAATACATTACTTCCAGAATATTCGATTTTCAGCTTTTCTTCGGCTCACACCTGAGATAACAAAGCTAAGAAGTGGATGTGGCCAGGCGCTGAGGTTTTTCACTGTTTTTTCCACCACAGGAAACATGGTGTAAAAACAATTTGGAAGGCAAAAAAATACAATGTATTTGTGTCGTTTGGCACGTGCTGTAGTGATTGATAAAACTATGCATCAGTCAATAGCCAGGGGCCTTTACACATAGTAGGGTAATTGTAAGGTCTCTAAAACTGCTTTCACACAGGCCTTGTTTGAGTGTCAAGGTTTCATGGTAGTGTTGTCACAGACTGCCCTGTCGGAGGGAGGGAGGGTGAGGTGAGGGGTGATAAGAGGTTGAGGTAAAGATGAGGGGTGAGTAGGGACTGTGGGAGGTAGACAGAGAGCCTCCACTGAGGGGTGAATAGAGGTTGATGTGGGGGGGTGGTGAGCAGAGGCCGCTCTGCTGAGGGGGGAGCAGAGGCTGAAGAAGGAATGAGTAAACAAAGACAAGCCTGGACGGCTCAGCCACTTCCAGATGTGTCGCCATCATGACAAGAGGGAGAGAAATTTGACCCATGGCTCAGTGTGATATTAATCTACTCTTAATATCCTCGGTGAACTCTTTCCCTTGTTTTTCTACTTCAAGCTTGTATACATTCTGGGTGATACCATTTGCAGATTACTGCATTACCACATATGGACACATATTGATGAAATGTACACCAGTGAATACTGAGGTTGTGAATTCTCATACAGATAATGAAAGAGGCCTGTTAGACACTGTCAGAGACACTTAAAGCCAAACGGTTAAGATCACAATGTCTCCATAGGACAGCGTGAGATGAGGGGCTAGATTACTGCCTCAGAAATAACCCTTCTGTACCTTCTCAGAAACAAGAAACCCTGGAAAGCCTGTGCACTTACTAAAGATAGCAGGACTAGAATACAGTTGGAATATATTGGCAGAATATTTTTATGTTACAAATGTGTTTTATTGCCAAGCCATCCTAGTAACCTATAGTCGATTCTGTACTTCTTTGTGCTGGAGGTAGTGTATATTCAGGTATTTACTAGTTGATCTAATTACATTTTTTAATTATTATTTTTCAGCTCCTGCACAAACAGAGATACAGGGAACTCCAGTCAAACCACTCCACTCCAAACAACAACCTGCAAAGATAAACAACAGAAGAACCATCTGATCTTTTCAACATCCACCCTCCCATTGGGACCCAACTCATGAAGCAGCCCAGGGAGGTCCTCTGCTGATTCAGTGATGGTGGTTCTCAGAGGAACACCAGGATGGACGTTGCTCTCATGGCTGCTTGTGGGACTGGTTCAACCATCCCAGGGGTCGCTTGTGAAGACCAACCTGGGTCTGAGAGTCAAGAGGGGCCGGTCAGCCTCCCTCCAGGAGGGGGACCTCCAGTTCCTCATCCCCAATAAGAAGGACGCGTGCAAGGTGGAGGTGGTCCTGAATGAGCCAATCACACAGCGAGTGGGGACACTCTCGCCACAGGTCATATGAAACCCTGATCTTACTGACAAAACACACACACACATCCTGATCGTAGGATAGGCAATTCTATATTGGTTTGTACATTTACCTCATTTAATGACTTGCTCTATTCCGGTTTGTAAATGAAGCTTTCCCCTCTTGTATTGTGGTAAAACCCCTTCCTGTTTTATCTGAGAGATCAGTGAAGTGATGGCAGATGTAGAGTTAGACCTTTCTGTGTACGAGCTTTGAGCCATGGGAGCCTGCAGGAAAACACTGGTGTAATGAAGATGTGCTGACAGATCATCTGGAAGAATGGCTGTCAGAAGACAGCCATTGTTTGTGCACATCTTAACTTCTGCCAGCCTTGGAGTTACATAGGCTGCCACACTAGTGAGCTCATAGCAGTGGAAACTCAGGATTCAAATAAACTCCAATTCAGGGACATGTAAACATTTTGAGTTACATGGGCCCTGTGGAGATATGAAGACGTCGATGGTCTTATTTGTCCAATTACAGGTCTTTGACTGCCATTATCTGGCTGATGAAGTTAAGTACGTTCATAATGGCTGTCCCATATTAAAGGAGGACACTGTCAAGCTTCGACTGTACAGGTACTGTACTGCCCTCATGCTGTTTCACCAACACTAGTCAAGTACTTATTTTGATTGTTTACTACAAGGGTAGACTCATTTGAACCACAAACTAATCCGTGTTTTTTCCCTGTAAAAACGTTAGTGTCTGTTGAAAGCAGAAGCACACACAAACTTCCTGTTAATTCGTTTGGATCAGGTTCACCGTGTCGGAGACGCACGTCGAAGTGTTCTCCCTCCATGTGGTCATCATGGAACCCGACTGCAACATCATCAAGCTGGGGCCCAAATCCCTGCAAGTCCCGGAATTCTACGGCCTGTCCAACATTCTGGATGGGAACACCGTGTCTTTCAACTACGAGAAGCAAACCAGCCTGGAGTGCAGCGTCCGTGTGACCAGCCACGAGTCGCACCTCCCAGGACACGGTCAGCTGGTGACTGGAGAGCCTGACCTGCCGTCCATCAGAGGAGACGAGCCTGAGAGCTTTATCACTCTGCACCAGCAACATGGTACAGTCTTAGTACAAAGTCACCGGATAAATTCTTTTATGAACCCCATTCACAAATTTAGCTGAGTTGGTATGACCCATGAAGAGATGTTAGATGTTAAAGAATGAGATGCAACACGGACTGACGAGTTTCAATTCAAGATTCAACTGGGGTATACTGTATTAAAACATTGGTTTCAATATGGCTAATATTCTTTCTCAGGTGGTTATTCAACAAGCTCAATCTGTATCCATTCTCCTTCAGACAATAAAGCCAGAGCTAAGTGTAAGGCGGATGACTGCTTGAAGGGACTAAAGCTGGTGAAGGTCACCAAGGTTACTTGTGATGAGTTCCTGGTCATGGGCCTGAGGTACCAGCACATAGACCCCCCATCTCCTGACATCGATTACATCACCATCAGGCTGGATCTCACTGACAGCAGGAGTGGAAGCATATACCAGGTATAAGATCTTCAAGTGTTATCATGCACACAAAAATAAAAAAAAATGACAATGACCATCGAGGCTAATCATAACAGAAGCACTTTGATATTATTTTCTAGTTTGTGTGTGTGTGCCTGTACTGGGTCTGTGCCTACATGTGTGTTTGTGTCCGTCTATGTATGTGAGTGCAGTCAGAGCGTGCCTGGATCCCCGTCTTGATATCGGGCGCCATTCCCAACCAGCCCCCCAAGCCAGCGTTCATGTCCATGTTCATCCTGGAGGTGGACCAGTTCATCCTCACCCCCCTCTCCACCGCCACCGTGGACGCAGAAGACGGGGAGACGCCGAAGCAGCTCCTGGTGTTCAACGTCACCAGGCCCCCGGCCGAGGGCTTCATCACCCACCTGTCTGACCACACCAAGCCCGTCTCCTCCTTCACCTGGCTGGACCTCAACGACATGCTCATCTGCTACCAGCCGCCCAACTCCTCTCACACGCAGCGCAGGAACTACGAGGTAACGACCGAGACAGGTAACCAACTCGGAGGTCTGGTGTCCAAATCTTGCCTGTAAATTCATACAGTCATCAGTTCCAATCTCTCCGCACAGGTAGAATTTGAAGTTTATGATTTCTTCTTTGAAAAAAGCCCACCAATCGTTGTTCACATGTCAGTGAGGACGGCAGACACCAATGCACCCAGGGTGTCCTGGAACATGGGTAGGTGACAGTTGAATTCAAGACTGCACATAAGTAACAAGTTAGCATTTAGCTGGTGTTTATTTAGCATCTTTCATTGGCCTCTCAGGTCTTAGTCTTTTGGAGGGCCAATCTCGTCCAATCACCTGGGACCAGCTCCAGATTGTAGACAATGACAACTTGAGGGCTGTGCGCATCATTACAGTGGACGGGCTACAGCACGGAAGGCTGACCTTGCGAGGTAACCCCACAACTCTGCAGCTCTCCTGCTACCGCCGGAGTATTTACATGCCATTTCAGTCGATTCCACCCGACACCATAGTAATGTGTGTGTGTGTGTGTAACTTCTAGGTGGCAAGGGCTTCATGTTCACCATCGACGACATCCGAGCTGGCGCGGTGCGCTATCACCACGACGACAGCGACACCACGAAGGACTTCATCGTCTTCCGCATCACCGACGGGCGCCACCAGACCAGGCACAAGTTCCCCATCAACATCCTCCCGAAGGACGACAGCCCGCCCTTCCTCACCACCAACATGCTGCTGGAGCTGTCGGAGGGCCAGACGGCCCTGCTCCGGGGAGCGGTGCTCCAGGCCTCGGACATGGACTCCAGCGACGACTACATCCTCTACAACATCACCCGTCCGCCGCAGGCTGGGGAGATCATGAAGCTGCCTGGTCCAGGCCTCACAGGTAATTGTTTCCTGTGACACCCTCACCAGGAGGCAGGAGGAGAGTATCAGTGAAGCTGTTTTGAATAGAAACCTCTGGTTCCGTTTTTGTCGGTGACCCACTATTTGTGGTGACCGCTTAAAAGGTAGATATGCATTGTGCATTATTACCCCAGTCATGGTCGTAGCATCCTAATCGCTTCTCCCTCCAGGCTTCCCTGTCCACCGTTTCCTGCAAAAGGACCTGTTCCACTCGGTGGTCTACTACCGACATCTTGGGGGCGAAGTGTTCCACGACTCTTTTGAGGTGGTGCTCTCCGACTTCCATGACCCGCCCAACCTCTCAGAGCCCCAGGTGAGTTCACCCAGTCACGCCGCAGTCAACAGACCTCCACAAAGTCGATTTAGTGACGCAATCGAGTCACTTAAATGTAACGCTTTCTCCTCCTGTACAGGTTATTCTGGTGCACATCAACCCAGTGCCTGACCAGCCCCCTAAAGAGGTTCCTGGTGTGTCCCGTTGTCTGGTCGTCAAGGAGACAGAGGTTGTCCACCTGACTAAAAAGCAGCTCCACTTTGTGGACGTGGAGTCTCCCGACAGTGAGCTCACGTTCACGGTCACCAGTCCTCCCTTCTACACCGGCTCCTCCAGGTCGGGCTTCATTCTCCATCGGTGTGGATCAGGGAAAACAGGGATGACTCGTTTCAGTTCGTTTTAATAGCCTGAATGTGTTTTTGTCGCTCAGGAATCCCGACGCAGGAAGACTGTTCCTCGTGGACAGCGTCCCCAAATTCACCAAAGATTCCAACGCTCCTGTGCTCAGGTTGTTCACACAGGTGAGCTTACATTTAGTCCATGACTTTCCCTCGCAAGTTGCAAAACCATACAAATGGTTTTGAAGAATTCAATCACTAATGGCGTTCTTCGTCTCTAGCATGCAGTCAACTTTTTGAAAGTAGCGTACATGCCTCCCGTCCTGGACATCGGCCCATACGCTCAGCACATCCAGATGATACTTTCTGTCACCAATCAGCAAGGAGGCACGGTCACCGGCATATGTTTCAACATCACTGTGATGCCTGTTGATAACCTGGCTCCAGAGGTACACAATCACAGAGAATCTCCAGCTGACGTCATGAAAGTTAGAAACAAACCTCTATAACTGGAATCCACCCTAGCAGGGTGTGTTTACGTTGAGGTGTGCCGTGACTGCATGTCCTCCATCTCCACCAGGTGATCCTGAGTCCCTTGGCTGTGAAGGAGGGAGAGGAGAGCCCGCTGGGCTCGGAGCACCTCTGGCTGGTGGACCGGGACTCCCTGGAGGAGTCCTTAAGGGTGGAACTGAGAAAGCAGCCCCAGCACGGAGCGCTCTCGCTGGACGGCTTCCCCATGGCCCCGGGGCAAGCCTTCACCCTCCAGCATCTGAAAACCCTAAAAGTTAGGTCAGATACAGGAACATTTCCTAGCCCGCGCAACTCACTTTCACTTCGAAAACACACGTTTGAGTGGACAGCATTACCTGTGTCGACTACGCCGACTGTAAGAACTGAGCCGTCTCTCGTTCCTCGCAGGTATCGTCACGACAGCTCTGAGACTGTGGGAGACGACATTGAGTTCACAGCTACTGACGGCACCAATGCTGTCGGCTTTGTTTTGCACGTCGATGTAGGTTCCTTTTACAACGGCTTGTGACACTCTTGTCACATGTTCATTTACATTTTCGAACATCCCTCTCCCATTGAGGCTTATTCGTCATTTCAGTAGTGAGTTTGTGGATGAAACGGTATTCTTACCCACAGGTGGAACCAGTAAATGACGAGTTGCCAGTTGTCATGCCTGGCTTGAAACCAGATCTCGGCTGCGCAGAGGGACAAGACGTTATCATCACATCAGAGTACATTTACGCCACAGACACGGACAGTGACGACAACGGTCTGACCTACCTGATTGCGCGTCAGCCTTACCACGGAGTGGTCCGCAAAAACAGCGTTGTGGTGGATCACTTCCATCAGGAAGATATCATCGCTGGAGTGATCACCTATAAACACACCGGTAGAGTTTCAAATGGCTCGTCTGTAATCACATGATGACCTTTACAAAAGTCCATAGATATACCTGATAGCCAGCATTGAGACTGAGTTTGCCGTATGTGAGTTTGCATTATGTGAACTTGTCCAGAAAAGATACATTAAATGACATAATTGCATTACACTGATCTAAATGTTGACTGATAGCCCAGTTGTGAGCATGCTGTGATCTGTGTGTCTAGGTAATGAAATTGGACTACTTCCCCGTCATGACACCATTACCTTCATAATATCTGACGGAGAGGTGGACAATCATTCTTTCTGCTGCAAGAACAGAGGAGATGTTCCGACCGACCTCAAGCAGAGCCTGCCTGTTTACGACCTCAAAGTCACAGTGTATCCTGTGGACAATCAGCCACCTTCCATTATTACCGGTAATTTACATAAACGTTTTTTCATTAAAAAAAATACATAAATTGGGACAACTCTGGGATTCTCGCAAGCTCAGTTGACAGTTTCAGTCAAAAGCTGGGCTCTCTCTCGCTTTCTACATGATCAGCCATGTGGATGATGTCCGTGTCTCCTCCTCAGGGGATGTGTTCGTGGTGGATGAAGGTGGTTCAGCCCCCGTCACCCTGGCCCATCTCAGCGCCTCGGATCAAGACACCAGTCTGGAAGAGCTGGTGGTCAGCCTGGTCTCTCCTCCTCAGTTTGGCTACATCGAAAACACCCTGCCCAGTCCCGGCTTTGAGAAAAGCAACTTGGGCATAAGCATTGGTGAGCGGCCGTCAAAATGGCTTTCTACATGAATACGCTTTGACACCTCACTGTCACCTCACGGTCTATAAATGTCCTTGGTGTAGTGTCACACGTGACTTGACAAAATAGAAACACCTTTAAACATTCCCCCCTCATCCGTCACGCCTCACTTCATCCTGGCAAGGTGCTTATCCCACATGTGGACACGTGTAGATGTACATGGAACTTTCCCTCATTAACCCGTTCCCTGCTGGTGGCTCCACAGCCTCCTTCTCCTACAGGGACCTCCTGAACGGCCATGTGAACTATGTGCAGTCCAGACACCAGAGGATGGAGCCCACCGCTGACCAGATGATGCTCTGCGTGTCTGACGGCAAGCACGACTCCGCCCACGTTCCCTTCTACATCATCGTCAGCCCCACCAATGACGAGGTCCCTGAGTTTATCGCTAGGAACATCACCGTGAGTCCCACCAATCAATATCAACCATCCAAACAACCAAAGTATCCTTTAAAGGTGGAGTTACACGTGACAGTTCTCAAAATATCCTACTGTATATGTAACACCTGTACGTGTTTATGTGGAAGGTGAACGAGGGCCAGGTGAAGGAGCTGGACCCTACTTTGATAAATGCGTCGGACCTGGACGTCCCTAAGAACGAGCTGCTGTTCAGCGTGGTGCAGCCTCCCAGGCACGGGGCTGTCATGAGCCATGCCCTCGGCCACGGAGCCCCGCCCGCGGCGAGGTCGGCCCAGCGCCGCAGCGCCGCAGGGGTGGTGGTGCAGGACTTCACCATGACGGACCTGAGGAACGGTACGCTCACTGGGAGGGGCTATAACGTCTGCTTCTGTCATTCGACCTTGGCAGTTTAACGATAATGTCAGAGGAATGGTCAGACACCTGAGTCTATCACCTGTTATTGTGTTGTGATAGGAAGGCGAGATACGATAGCAGAAACCGTAGCTAAGTTCTTGGGTACATCGCCTGTCGTGTCCGTGTACAACTGCAGGACCCTGCTTGTTTACCTGCAGGTATGGCTCTGATGTACAAGCACGATGACACTGAGAACATGGAGGACAGTTTCACCCTCCAGCTGAGCGATGGGAAACACAGTCTCCAGAGGAGGGTGATGGTCAGAGTGCTTCCTGTCAATGATGAGGAACCACAAGTGATCAGGTAACAGCGTCCGGATTGTTGACACTGGTTACTTGGAGACATGATGCTAAAACACCAACGTTATGTGACAATGTTCACTTAACATTCCAAGACAAAGACATATAGGGGATGAATAGATCTTTCAGAGCCTTGACAAATCAAACAAAATGGGATGTTTCGTGTAATCAGCATGTGCAATGTTGTGTGACTAATAGAAATACTGGTCTGGAGGTGGAAGCTGGGGAGGCCAGGCTGATATCCAGCGCTACCCTCCTCTCTAAAGACAGAGACACTCCCTCTCCGGAAATCATGTACGTGTTTGAGACTGTCCCCATTCAGGGGCTTCTTCAGATCAAGGTCAGTGTGTTTATAACGTTACTTAAATAAAAAAAATCATAGCTATTCCCTGTACATGTTTCTGTGATCAGAATCTATATCACGACAGTTCAATTGTAAAATATTTGTAGCTCTACAGTAGATGGTAACTGTCAACCCATTCATCGAACAAGGCAGGCTGCTTGTGTTATTGAATGTCTCTTGTCCTCTCAGACGGGCAGTGACTGGGTGACTTTAAGTGCCGGGGAGAGCTGCAACCAGGAGACAGTTGATATGAACCAGCTGAGGTACCTGCACACAGGGCCCCTGGGGACCAGCAGTCAGGACTTCTTTGTCTTTCACCTGCTGGATGGGAAGAATCGCTCACCTGCTCAGCACTTCCTGATCTCCATCAAGGATATGGAGAAAGGTATTTGACGCTGCGCATGAACCATTTTACATGACCTCGCAACAGCGTTATCTTGCATATGTGAATCAGAACCTACTTGGCATGCTTCGACAAAAACAGTCCTATACCCATCGAAGGGTTCTAAATGATCTTTTGTTTCCCAGGTAACGTCGCCCTCTTTGTGAAACCCGTTAAAGTCAGTCGAGGAGACCGTGTCGTTCTGACAACCGACGTCCTGTCAGCGACGGATGGTTCGAACAGCCCAGAGGAGCTGGTTTACACCATCACCAGAGTCCCCTCTCACGGCCATGTGGAGTACATCAGAAACCCTGGGCTGGCCGTGCACACGTTCAGCCAGATGGACATTGCTGCCAACCTCCTGGGTTACGTCCATGACAACAGAGCCACTTCACCTGTGGAGACTTTCCAGTAAAGCAACCCTTCTGAACCAGCTTACCAGTTCTATATATATATAAAAATAAACGAATAGAAAGAAGCTAACAACGAATGCTTTAAAGTAGCTGAGCAGAAATGTCCAACAAAAAGCCCCTCGCAGCTGTGAATTGATCTTCCTGTCCGGTCTACTTTTGCCAGGTTTGTCGTCACCAACGGAAAGGCCTCCCGCACTGGCACCCTGGAGATCACCGTGGAGATGGTGGACCGTGTCCTGCCTTCCCTGTCTCGTAACAGCGGACTGAACATCCCTCAGGGTTCCTCCATGGCTGTGACCCCCGACGTCCTGGCCCTGTCCGACCCCGACACCTCGCCCAGCCACCTCTACTTCCTCCTGACCCAGGCCCCACAGTACGGACACCTGCTCCTCGCTGGCACCCCGCTCTCCGCCAAGTCCAACTTCACTCAGAAAGACTTGGAGGAGCTGGATGTGGTTTATAAGCACGATGGCGGACAGGCGCAGATAGACCGCTTTGCCTTCTCTGCCTGTGATAGCACCGACAGGGGCTTTCTGCTGGAGGGGAAAGTGCACACAGAGCCTGTCTTCTTCACCATTCAGGCAGGTTAACGTTTGTTGCAGCACGCAGGGCGCTACCAGGGATTGATTGTATAATAAGACAGTGAATATTTTCCTAAAATGGTAACTATTTGATCAAAGGGCTGTAATGTGGTCATTATTGTGTTATCAAAAGGGAGGTGTGTGTGTGTGTTCCAGATTAAGTCGTTGGACAGCTCTGCTCCTGAGATCAAGCAGCTCCAGACACTGTGGAGGGCAGAGCTTCTACCCGGCCACCGTTACGGGATCTTCCTGACGTCCCGGGAGCTGAGGGCACAGGACGCCCACTCGCGAGAGGAAGACATCACCTTCCACATCCTCCGAGCGCCCTACTTTGGCTACCTGGAGAACACTAGCACAGGTGGGCAACTGGAGGTACAATGTACTCATTTGGCAGAGACTTTTATCCAAAGCGACGAACTGGGGGGATTTAAACCTTGTTACTTCTTGATTGACAGTCAAATGCTGTACCAAGTGAGTTACAGCCATTCCCAATGGTGTCCTACTCGTCGCATGAAAGTAACCCAGAATAACAACCACTGCTCTTTCTGCAGGAGGATTTGTCCGGCAGCATTTCTCTCAGAGGGACCTGAGCAGGAGGATCATCGTCTATGTGATTGATCCAACGCAGGAAGCCCTGTCTGACAGTCTGGAGTTCAGAGTATCAGATCCTCTGGGAAACACCGGACCCTCCCACACGTGAGTGCGCCAGCACCATGGCAACCGCTAAACAAGTCAACTGAATCTGCTAAAAACATCTGAATGACGAGACGTTTCTTTTTTGACAGTAATGAACGGTGAAAGAGGAAACCTGTCACACTGTGTTTTGTGTTTGTGTGCCCTCATCAGACTGGAGTTGCGCTGGTCTCGTGTTGAGCTGTCCGGGTCTGAGTACTGCGTCTGTGAGGGTCAAGGATCCGTTTCCCTTGACATCCTGCGTAGCGGCAACACAGAGGAATCCTCATACGTCACCATCAAGGTTGTCTGGTCTCTCTGCTCATGTCTCTGTAACCATGTAACTAAGAAGAAAAACCTAGCTGGCCTGATAACCCAGGCCCAGTGAATGAGACAACCTTAAAAGAGGATTGATTCATACTATCTTGTTGCCAGCAACCTGATTTTCTGCACAGAGGAGAGATGGGTGTGGGTGTATGGCAGGAAGGGGGGGGGGGACCCAAAAACGTAGGGAGTTTTACACAGTCACTGTTGCAGATTCTGGTGCTAATAACTACCTTTTTCATTTACCTAGGTGAGTGAGATCTCAGCAACTTCTGGAAAAGATTTCCTATTGAGCCCCTCCAGCTTAATCCAGTTTGATCCTGGTACACCATCATAAAACATACAGTATATGTATAAAAATGCTGTGTTTTCAATAACCTAGATAGGGGGATTGACAGTCTCTCTCTCTCTGTCTCTCTCTTTCTAGGAGTGTCCAGAAGGAGCTGGCAGATTGAGGTGGTTCAGGATCATCTGGAGGAGGCAGAGGAGACGTTTGATGTGACACTAGAGTCTCCTGAAGGCACAGTTCTGGGCCACATCTCCAAAGCCAAAATCACCATCAAGGACTTTGGGAAAGGTAAAGGAATCTCTCGTCTTTGCCAATGCAGTTCGTGTTCGAACCGAGACTGAGACCGACACGGCCGTCTCTTTTTCTCTTCCAAAGGACGGTGTGGGCAGACGGAGGCTCCCGTCGGGCCCAGTCTTGGAGGGCAAGAGGCTCAGGATGGGCCCTACCCCCAGCATGGCTCCATCCAGCTGGAGACCCTGCCCCTCGATAGCCTGGTCCTGGAGACCCTGACCCGGGGTGACGGCATGTCACAGCCAGAGCCCACCGAGTCCAAGAAGAGACTCAGAGCCACAGGCAACAGAAACACTGTATGTTGCCTCCATGTTCAATGTATGCTTTGTCAAGTAAGGGCGATATGACAGTTTTATCTTCATGAATGTGTTTCTTAATTCTCTCAGATTAGACCATCGTCAGTTCATCGCAACGGGACGGACACTGTGTACACTGTGAGTTGATGTTGATACTTTACAGGCACATTTAACCTGAAGTATCTTAGCTGAGTGGCCGCCAAGAAACTGCTAACTGTCCGTTTCTTCGCGGTCTCTCTGACTGCAGTACCATGGGATCATGTCACTTCAAGTGGAGGATGAAACATCGCTGTCCAGGAAGGGTCGAAAAGTGAACGTGCAAGTCACCAGCAGGGGGCAGCAACAGCCACAACAAGCAGTGCCCAACTCTAACCATGCACCTGTCCCTCAAATAAAGGTCATCAGGAATGGAAAATCTGCTCAGCCCACTGGGAAAGTGAGTCAATAGTGAGGATTCATTATGAATCACTCAATGCCATTTCTGTTGTCAAAAGCAGAATGACCAGTGAGTTATGTAAGCCTAGACCATGCAGCAAGTGTGAGTTCAGCCACACTGGAGACTCAGAACCTAGCAGGAAGTCAGAACTTTGAAGCGTTGGAAACATTAATGTGTGTTCTTCTCTCTCTAGAAGAGCTCTCGGGGCAGCTCCAGCCCTCGGGGCAGCTCCAGCTCTCGGGGCAGCTCCAGCTCTCGGGGAAGCTCCAGCCCTCAGCCCTGCAGCCCTGAGCTGATGGGCCTGCTGCTCCTCAACCAGACCACCCGCCAGCTCACTCGCTGCAACGGGGTCTCCTGGAAACCATGGACACCCACAGATGAGGTCAGACGTTTTTTTGTTTTCTCCAGATATAAAACCATCATTATGGGCGAGACTGTATTTCACGTGGCTCTTTTCCCCTCGCCCAATCCCAGATGGTCAGCGCTCAGTCCTGCCCTGCAGGCTGGAGCTATCACAGCGGCTACTGCTACTTCCAGAGCGCCAAACGCCGATCCTCATGGTCCGCTGCTGCCAGAGCATGCAGGGAGAGGTGAGACAGCAGGACATAGATTCAGATTTTCATTGGCTTTACATTGTGTAAATATATATATATATTTCTTATTTTTTTTTTTTTTTTTGCAACAGCCACCGATCCAATCTTGTTAGTGTTCTCTCCAAGGCTGATCTGGACTGGCTGTGGGATTTCAGTGGAAGGAAACCATTTTGGATAGGTAAAAAAAACCTCCTGAAACGAAACTGTCCAGGTCAAAGTGACCGTGCGTTTTTCAATACAATTGGCTGTTGGATCATGGTGTTGGTGTCTGCCTGTCGTTTCCACGCCACAGGTCTGCACGACAGGGAGAGCCGCGGGCGGTGGGAGTGGGTGGGAGGAGAGCCCGTCAGCTACACCAACTGGAGGAAGACCCCACCCAGATCTAAGAAGAAGAGCAGTAAGAAGTGTGCCCTGGTGTGGAAGAGAGCCAAGTGGCAAATCAGAGACTGTGAAACAGGCAGGGCTCATCACTACGTGTGTTACACCAAGCTGTGAGCTGGTGAGGGTGGACAATAAGAAGCACTTTCTCAACAGAACACAGACTATCTCCTGAGAGGAGGTACATTGTCACCAGCAACTGTACTTAGCTACGTTGTATGCCCCTCTTCACGTTTGGCAAATACGCTATCTTGAAATGCTTAAACGGGCAATGCTTGCGACCAATATGCTTTATTTATCCTTACTCGTTTGGTACGGCTGCATTGGTCGTCTTAATGTTAATAAGTTATGTAATAAATGTGTAATCTTGTGTTCCACACAATCGTTTGCTGTGTCCTCCAACCCTGGTCCTCAAGGCCCACTGTCCTGCATGTTTTAGATGTTTTCTTGCTACCAACACACTGAAATGAATGGGCCGTTTTGCACTGCTTGATAACAACCCTTCATGTGAATCAGGAGCAAGAAAACATCTAAACAGACAGAACAGGGGGTCCCGAGGACCAGGATTGAGAGGCTGGTCTATAGCACAAACCTGAGCTGTCTCTGCAGGGTGCAAATAAAGCTGTAAATTGTGATCTCCACAGAAGGGCTGCACGCTGTTCTCCGTAGCTCCAGAGATGCAGGACTCAATGGTGGGCAGCGCTCACTATGTTCTCAAAGGTTCTTAGACTTCCATTAGAACAATGTAATGTGCATCAAGTAAAAAACACACCTCCTTAAAAGGTTTGATTTACACTTCTTTTATTACGGCAAATGTCAAGCCTCCACCACAAACTGAGTTGAACATATGAGACAAATAATATGAGGGACACTTGATGTTGCACATATATCTTGTAACTGGAATCACTGCAGTTCTTTTAAAACTAGCTGGCAGCATTCTCCAACCTTGGCGGGCTCCGAGACAGAGGAGAACTTATTGATTTGCGAGGTGACGCCCAGAGACCGGGCCAGGTCCTGGGCTGTCTGGTCAGAGGCCACAGTCGTCCCTAGGGCCACCAGGAGCCTAAACACGGCCTCCTTGTCGTGTACCGACTCCAGAGCCGTGCTGGCGACCGACAGACACTGGGCCTTGCCCTCCAGGTCACTCTGGCCGTGCAGGCAGCCCGCGTAGTTCAGCACCAGCGTGGCCAGGGCGACGTGGATGTTCTTGTTGCAGACCGACGAGAGGTCGGCCGCGCGGGACAGCACGGCCTCGCGCTGGCCCAGGAGCAGGGCGCGCCCCTGTCCGCCGCTGAAGCAGTTGCACAGCGTCCGCAGGGCTAGCATCTGGTTGGCGGGGCGACCCTGGGGCTTCATCAGGCTCAGGAGGTGGTTGCACAGCTGGACCCCTTCCGCCTCGCCACACAGATGCTCGTTGACCAGGGGGTGGCGCACTGCCAGTCTCAGGATGTCCAGCACAGGGAAGACAATGTCTGCACAACAGGGGTAAGAGAGAGTTTGAACAATCTAGAATAGAACAACGCCTACAAACCTAAAACGTGCATCTAAAATCCCTACTTGTATTACATAGACTCAAGGGACAGATTCGAGACTTCATTTAACTCGCAGTAGGGTCTAGCTGGAATACAGTGACTCTTTGTTCCAATACCTTCTGGCCACTGGGAGGCCTTCCACAGGAGGCTGATCTGCAGCGTGGTGGGCTGCTCTGCCGAGGACAGGTCACTGACACACAGCAGCAGCTTCTCCAAGCTCTCCAACACCTCCTCAGAGAGCTTCTGCTCCTGCGGCGCTCCACCATTCAGCTCCCTCAGCTTGGCTGGCAGGAGAGGGACACAGCGCACGCACGGTTAGCCGAGACCCCGGGTGAGGTAAGAAGCGACGTTCCGAGTTCAGGAGCCATCGTGCTTACCGAGAATCTGCACAGAGTTGGCCTGGTCGAAGGTCACCCCGTCTGTTTTGGGGAAGTACATGTTTGCGGCTGTTTGTCTGCGGGCGGCGGATATGTAGGCCCCGCCTCCTGACGCGTGGAACAGAAGGTAAAGGGGTGGTTAAAAGTGTGTTGATACACTGTACATCACTGGTTTGCTCCTCACTCATCATCCCATCATTCCAAAATTAGAAACGGAACACCACCACCGAGACAGGACAACACCCGTTTATTTCTAATTCAAACGTATTCAACCTTGGTATAAATGCATCGCAGTTGACGTTTGCATGATGACCTGTGGAGATCCTCTCTCTGAGCCTCTGATAGCTCCTACCTGTGAAGGGGTCTGTTCCAGCTGCAGGCATCCCTGCAGGCATCTCCGATCCTGGGATGTACCGGCCAGAACCTTCAGAAACACGACCCGTTACAACATGGTCAGTAACGAAAGCAGGTTCTGAACGATTGCCATTCATAGCTGTTTGCCAATACTACTGTAATGTAACTCTGGTTTTGAACGGATGTACCATGTTCAAATGTTAATGAGGCACTTGGGTTTGTGAATCGTGAAATTAAGTAAGTTGCATTGTTATGATTCCTACTAGAATCAAATAATACCTTAACCTCAAAATATAGGGTTAGACAATCTCCAGCGTGTTACCTGTAAAAGGATCAGCTCCAAAGCCTGCTCTACCATCAGAAGCGCCGGGAATATATCTGCCCGAACCTATAGGTGAACAAAAGCAAACAAGCGTTGATTACCAGACAATTGCATGGGACCACACGTACGTTTCACTTAGCTGTGCTGTTAGGATGTTATTTATTGGCTAGGTCTGATCACACCAAGGTTCCATCTCAGTCTGTCTACCTGTGAATGGGTCGACGCTGCTGGGCTGGGCCGGGCCCACAACAGCTCCTTTAGTGTTCTCTATGATGAAGTTGGCCACCTGGTCCAGGAACATGGGGCTAAGGTCGTTCTTCTGCAGGAAGTTGTGTGCCGTGAGCCAGGGGTCCTCCGAGACATTGTAAGGGAGCTTCATGGACGGCCCTCCTTCGTTTATGTCAATTGTGAAGACAAAGTCATATTCCTAGAAGTGTGGAATAAAAAGTCTAGTTAAAGTCTATTGTTCATCGCCTTTTGAGCAATAATAACCTGGACAACATATATACATATAAAAAAAATAATTATCATACAAAGACAAAAATAAACCCACATATAAAATAAGAACTGAATATCTCCCGTCACCTTTCCCTCGTAGTTCACTCTTTTGGATGCCTGCTGGTTTGTCCCCCCGACTACATCTCCAATCTTCATCCATCGGGCCTCACTCTGGCTCCACTGGTACGCCTCCACCTTCTCTCCATCTTTGATCAGGCGGGTCTGCCCATCACGATTCCCTAAGACAACACTAACATCTTAATATTGTGCAATATTTCTGGGCTGGCTATCTACATCTAATGATTTTGCCATGAGAGTCCAAAACGTTGACTCAAGTCTAACAAGTAGTCAAATAATTTGCATTTGGAATCAATTAGAACCAAACTGTCTTCTCAAATACAGTTATACTTAAAATGTGTATATGTGTCATTACCTGGTTCATCAAGATGTTCCCTTCCAGGTAGATCCTCTATCTTGATGTCTCCCAGATCCCCTGTCTTGGGGTCGATGGTGGTCTTGGAGAGCTCATCTTCGAAGGCCTGCAGGTCCTGGGGACTGGCTATGCGGTCCTCTGCCTCGGTAAACACTCGGATGATGCCATCACTGTGGAGCCACAGGCATCACGGTTAAACATCAAGTACATGTGCACTTTTGTCATGTCACACATTAATATAGGTGTCCCTACAGGGGAGCAAATAATGATAGTGGACTGTCTTCCTCGTCTTTTTTTTTTACCTGGCACCAATTGCAATATCCCCATTGGGCAAGATGCAGCAGCACCACACAGACTGTGCAGGTAGGCGGATGGTTTGTGAACAGTCTCCCTGCCTCCATATCCTTAAAGTCCTATCCTCGCCTGTGCTGATGAAGTCTGAGTGGAGAGAACAGGGGGGACAGTGGGACCAAATGACATCTCTTACAGCTGAGGCAAAACAGGCACAAGTAATCTACAAACCAAACAATATCAACAAAAATGTGATTTCTCTTTTTAAACGGGCAACAACCCCTAGACTAAGCATTAATCTTCAGCACACAATGTTACACTTGTGATGCAACCACTTACAATAAAAGCTGTGGGGGGACTTTTAGAACTCATCATACCTATTATAATGGACTTTATTTTATCCTACAAACGGAAGTGTTGGGTGAAGAGTGAAGACTACTAAATTGGGTGTTCCGTATGAATTACCTTGGCCATTGGGGAACACAGCCAGGCTATAGATGTAGTTGGTGTGGCTGTAGTACACCTGCACACATTCACCCGTCACCAGCCATCTCCTGATACTGGCATCATTGCTGCAGGAGAAGAACTCCATGTCGCTGACCACCGCTAGCCCTCGCACACAGTCCTCATGACCTGACACACCAAAGATCAAATATTATCAGCAGACACCAAAAGTGGATCGCCTCGGAGTTAAGGTTGACATGGCAACGCTAAGAAGTGAGCAGTGGGTGAATGTAACCGCCTTGTGGGATTTGAAAAACAACAACCCCTGCTGTACTGCCGAATGAGAACTACACCAGTCCAGGTCTCTCACCAGTAAAAGTCATCTCACAGCGCCCTGCCTTCCACAGCTTGATGGTCTTGTCTGCCGACCCAGAGAGCATCAGACCTTGCTCGGGGAGAATGATCACTGCCCACACCGCTGCCGTGTGACCCTGTTGTTCAAACAGCAACAGCCATGGAGACTCTTGTTGCTTGTCATAGGATGAAGACTGCAGCACTGTCCAACTCAACAGAAACGAAAGGACAAATCACTCCTGCTTACCTCCAAGGTCATCATGCATTTCTCGTTGAGCCAGACTTTTGCAGTGGTGTCCCAGGAACCACTCAATAATGTGCCAAACTTTCCAGCGGACAGAGTGCAAACTGCAGGAACATGACAGTTAATTAAGGTTGATTGTGGTTGTAGGGTTGGGTAATGTCATAATGTTATCAACATTAACCACGACCGACAGCCATCATTGGTAATTTTGACATGACAGACGATTAAGAGGATTGCACCTTCACACAAGGCTATAAATTGTTTTTACGTAATCAATCTGAAGAATACACATTGCTTGAGATGGTCAAGCAATGTTTACAAAAGTGTACCTGTGTTTTTGTGCCCTTTGAGAGTGAAGAGGGGCTGTGGTTGGTCCAGTGAGAAAACACATATGTTGTGATCATTTCCACCTGTGGCTATGAGTCCTCTGGGATACGTTTCACTGGGTGCGATCATGCATACACAGGATACAAAATTTGAATGGCCTGTCATGCAATGCATTTCTGTGAAGCCCCTGTCTGGACTGTTCGGATGAGAGGAGACAGAGACACATAAAACAGATTAGTAATAGATACACAACAATTCAAACATTACACAACAGCTCTTTACTACACGTACGTCCATAATTCTGTCCTGGTATGATCTGGCTGGGTTTCATTACAGTTCCATGCAAGCACAGGTTTTATTGGGAAATCATCTGTACTCATTCATGAAAGTGAATTATATTTATTTTCATTTTAAGTAGCCTACACATTTTCTGATCTGCTAACTAAAATGGTAAGCTTTTACTGTATTGTCTGAACATGTTCATCCTTTCACCACTGATGACTGCTGTGCTTAAGTGGATGCTAGCTAGCTACGCAAATGCTTCGTCATGTCACCCATTCCCACATACTACTTTAAATTAAGTTTGTAAATCACTGTATGATAACAAAAATTAACAAAATTCCGACACATTTCATTTTACTACCCGGGACATTATGACGGAACTATCTTGTGCCGTGTTGTATAGTTGGCTTGACAAACAACAAGCAAGCTTATTGGCCTTGGGGACTAGAGCTAGTAGTAGTACAATGTGTTAAGCTACATTAGTTGGCTCGTTTAGGAACACACTCAAAAGTATGTCGCAATCAAACTCCCTATGTTGACGCACTGATGCTTTTGTAACTACCACTAGTGCGTGGTAGTTTAATTACATTAAAGTCCGCTTGTGTGGCTAGACCATGTAACATAACATACTTGAAACGAAAGTAAGCTGGCTAGCTACATTGTAGCTAGTTTGACAAGTGTGCTATTTTTTACGTTAGCTTGCTAGTTAGTGCTAGCTAAGCAGAGAGCTTGATAACCTTATTTTTTCTGCACAAGAGCTTGCTCGCTTTACCTAATGCTCGTTATGCCTCAAACATTAGTCGATAG
The DNA here is from genome assembly GCF_038355195.1 of Osmerus mordax. Taxonomy (NCBI): domain Eukaryota; kingdom Metazoa; phylum Chordata; class Actinopteri; order Osmeriformes; family Osmeridae; genus Osmerus; species Osmerus mordax. Next base: position 5,222,279 of record NC_090072.1, on the reverse strand, counting down.
CCATTCAATAATGCAAGCTATATAGCATAGGCACTAAAGACATGTATTTACTATTGTAGCTTGCTACCTTGAATTGGGCACCCAGACTCTTCCGGTACGGTCCCTGGATACAGACACAAAAGCTCCATTTGGGAAAAAAGCAGTTGAGAGTCCTCTAACATCCATTTCATGTCCAGGTATTGAACAGCTCAACTTATAAGAGTTTGCCGATGCCATTTTGAATTCAAATAACACGACGTCTTAATATAGTAAACGTTCAGACAGCTAAAATCGTTTCTTGTCAACTACAAAACAGCGGAAGTAATTTCATTGAATAGGTTCCTACTCTCTTCTTCTTTGGTTGTCGGCAATCCATGAAGTGCAAGTGACGCGTCGTGCACCATTGCCACCAACTGGGCACAGAATAAGTTACTTGAGTGCAAAGGTACGCTCCAACTCACTTATCCGACCCAACCCTTTGGGTGTCTCCCTCTGATCTGAGACATAGAGAGAATTTCTACCTCCGATTACCGAGGTTTGGGCTGGGATCGTTTTTACATTGTAATTATTTTTTAGGACGGCTTGATTCTCGCAAAGTAACATAAACTAAAACGTGTCTATAGTGAATGATTTGAACGGAATCATTTGATTAGAGCTACATCATTCCGAATTTAAAGATCACTTGCTATGTGAGATAAAATATTTAAACCGTCTTTGCTTCCACCCAGTGGCCAACATTTACAAACACGCCATTCACTCTGGCAACGACTCGTAGCCAATGACAACACCTAGAGCTACCTAGACTAGCTACATCATCACAGTTTCAGAGAGACTGGGATGGTTTCGAGGGGCAGGGATCTGAATACGGAAGTTAACACAACAGCTAAGAAACCTTTGTAGCTAACCAACTACTCTCATGGGAGCTGTGTCTAGTAGGTAACTATACAATTGTTTGATATCAAGAATGTTAATACAACCATGGCATGCAACTGATAATAATTACCATCTAGTTAGCCAGGCCTGGAATCAGTTATTGTAACTGATAGTTGATTTAAGTGGATAGCTACCTAACTAGTTGTCAACTAGCCTAGCTAGCTAGGTTTCCTAATAATGTAGGGAAGATTTGCAACCACAACTACCGACACGTATCTGTTATCAACGAAAACATCCGTTTTAGTTGGTTAGATTACCTGTGGCTGTAAAGTTAGCAAGGTATCACTTCTTTATTACAATTACTGAAGAAGAAAAAACATCTCACCTGTCTGTGCCTCATAATTTGTGGGTCGCCCAGATTCACGCTGTAAACTCTTGAATCTGTAAACAATGTATGGCATCACGTCATGCTTTATGGTGAAATTATTTTAATTCAGAATTAGGCCAACTCAGATTGAACAAATTGACATATGTAGTGAAAAGTACGGCCGATGTGAACCGATCAGAATTGTCCCCAATATGTGAATTGAAAGATCATTTAGTTATTACAAATATAGTCCAAATTCAAATGTTTATTACATGAGGCATAAGTAGAAAATTAGATAATATTAAAATGTATGCAACATCTTTATGTCTTCTTGTAATTAGGTGCTATGAAGTTTCGATTGCACTTTGTGGTGGACCCCAAGGGATGGCTATGCATCAGTATGGTGTTTGGCGTTTGGCTTTACAACACTGTCTTTGTTCCCAAGTTGGTGCTGCTTCCACATTACAATGAAGGACACATCCCCTGGGCCTTAGTAGTCTGTAAGTGCACAACATGTCGTGATTCAGTGAAGGTACAGGGCCTTGCAAATTGATGTACGACCACCATCCCTATGTCTCTCCCCCTAGGTTATTACATAGCTTCGGCCTTATGTGTGACAGCCCTGTTAAGGGCATCCACCGCTGACCCAGGACAACTTCCACATGACCCCAAAATACCTCAGTCAGGTAAGGGGTAAAAATACCTCACACACGCCTCTTAGATTGATTATCCAATTATGCAAAAAGATGTATATGAAAAGACACTTCCCTTCTCAGAACATGCAGTGCCCAACATTGTTTTATTATTATTATAAAAAGGTTATTTTTCCAACATGAGAATTTCATGTGACTCAATTATGACTTGATAAATAACCAGGGATTTAACTTCTGCATTTTCCTACAGCAAATTACAGATGGTTTGCCCAACAAAAACTTAAATGTAATAAAATTATCAACATTAAATTATGATACAGAGGCTATAGTGTTTGTGGCTCAAATGAATCTTATAGGTAGATGTTATGTATACCTCTGCCTCATCCCAATTAAAATTCACACTACATTTTATGACAAGCTCCTTCATTATCATATAATGAAATTCGCAATCTGAAAAAAGCGTGCCTTTCAGACTAAACGTGTGAAGTAAATTTGTGTCTTACTTTCAGAGCAAGAGAGCTGGCAGCTCTGTAACAAGTGCAACCGGATGAGACCTAAAAGGTCCCACCATTGTAGCCGATGTGGTCACTGTGTACGCAAGATGGACCACCACTGTCCTTGGTAAGCCTATATTTATAGGAAATCTTAATTTTGATTTAAATCAATTGCCTTTAATGGCAATAACAAACATAAGGAGGGGGGAAAAGACTGTAGAAAAAGCTAGTAACTTAGTCTAACTCCCCTTGTTTAAAATACAGAACTCCCTGCTAACTATGACTTGAGTTCACTATTATCTTGCCACCACAAGAATAATTGGCTTCCCCAAATGAATCAAATCTATAGCATAGCTACCTATAGAAAGTGTTTTGGTAATGTGGTTCTATTGGAGCTTAAACAGAAATATATAGGATAACTTATCCAGTTAAGGTCATTTATATTTCAATTACCAAATGAAAGCAAATTAAGATAAACATAACGATCAAATACAATTTAAAATTTATGACAGCCCATCTTGTCAAAGCAGTCCATGACAATGAATAACCTTTGTATGTATTACCTTTGTATCTGTGGTATAGTTGTTTGAAAATGGTGTATATTTTTTTAATAGCATGGAAAATTGTTCTTTGCACTTGCTTCTTGCTTACAAGGCATCTGGTGGATCTAGATTTAGGCCTAGACTGGCATACATTCAGCTGCTATTACTTGCTCTGACTATACCTTGCTTAAACTTTACCACAGATATTCAAATCATGGATAAAGATGCAAAATGCGCTTTTTAAATTCTAGACCCTAACTGCATAACTCCCAATTATATGCTTACAGGATCAATAATTGTGTAGGGGAGGACAACCACTGGCTCTTCTTGCAGCTATGCTTTTATACTCAGGTCCTCAGTTTGTTCACTCTGTTTCTGGACTTCTGTCAGTACTACTACTTCCAACCCCTGTCTAAGTTGGATCAGGTAAACATTCAGAAGGGCTATGCTGGAATCGCTGTTATTATATTTGTAATCATTTCAAGAGTGCTGTATCATACATGTTTTGAATCACAAATCCTTCTTGTTATTGTTCTCTTGTAGGAGTTCACCACTCTCCACGAGGTTGCCTTGCTCAGAGGGTCAGCTATCATGGGGCTGATGATGTTTGGAGGAATGAGCAGTCTCTTTCACACCCAGATTACCGGCATCCTCTCAGTGAGTGACACACTCCCAGAACAGTACTGGCTGTGATTGTGTAGTGATATGACTTTGTTAGAAAGCCTGTTGTTGAAGTGATGATGTCGAAAAAGCAGCTCACTTAATTCAGTATGTGACTGGTTGATTTTACAGGCTTTATTTATTGGTGTTGAGGCTGTTTCTGTGCTTTATGCTTGTTTCATTTGTTTAGGACACAACCACTATTGAGAAGATGTCTCAATTCACAACTGACACGTGAGTTAAAATTACATTACATTACGTCATTTAGCAGACGCTCTTATCCAGAGCGACTTACAGTAAGTACAGGGACATTCCCCCGAGGCAAATAGGGTGAAGTGCCTTGCCCAAGGACACAACGTTCTGATCTATAGCACGATTCCCTAACCGCTCAGCCATCTGACCCCCAAAATGTTAAAATCCTCTCTTTTCAAACAACATGGTTTTAGAATTTAGTTGTTATTCTCTGGATAAGAGCGTCTGCTAAAAAAAAAAGACTAAAAATTCTCTCGTTCTAGAAAAGTATTTGAAGCCTTGGTGGGACAAGGTTTTCCAGGGGTAATTGGATGGGAATAATTTGCTTTTTTTCCAATGCAAACACTTCAGTGTCCTTTTGCCATCAGTTATAGTCTTTCTTCCCCCATACTAAGTTCCATTTTAATAATCTGTGACACTAAACCACAATACATGGCAGTTATTATGTAAGTTAAATGTTGTGACGAGTGCTGCTTTTTCTGTGTGGTTAGATTGGTGGTTTCTGAATGCCCATTCCATACCAGTTGACTGCCACTCAAAATGTGCTACACACACATCAGTAATAGTTGGACCGTGAGTTTTGCATCAGTATTGCATGATGTGAACTCTCTCCCAGATGCAGGTCAAAGAAATCCTGGCAGTTGGCTCTGGCGGAGGTGTTTGGGACAAGTTGGAAAATCCTCTGGTTTCTCCCTCTGAGAAAGAGACAACCGCTTCGACTCGCATATCACTTTGTTTAGACAGAGATGCATTTAAAGAGCCTCTTTTGTGCCATCTGAATGGAGAGACTCCTGGTTTGAGACGCGCATTTGAGCTTGAAGTGCCAGTATTGGTTAAAGTCTCTAAGAGTAAGGGACAGATTGACTGGTCAACATGCGTCGTCTATTCTGCTGCTTATAGGTAAACACATGGGCCGTAGTCTTTTGAGACATGCCTTTGCTTTAGTCTTCACTCAAATGGCATAGGCTTAAGGAATATTTCCAGTTTCAGGTTGATAAAAAGTGGCCTTAACTTATTTTATTCAAGAAGGCATTTTTTGCTGGGAAATTAGGGAAATTATTTGTCTTCTTTGATTTCAGTAGTTGTCCTTTTTGTCTTTATTTCCATGGTAGAGTAGCTGCTGTCACATAAGTGCCTTTAATTTACTGCCACACAATTACATACAATTTGTTTCTCCTAATGTATAAGAATTTTTCTGAAAGCTCATTCAAGTTAAGCTTGAAATTACTGGCTAACTATTGTAAGTAAAGTCAATGTTTATTATTACATCATATAGAAACAAAATTGCGTAAAATTTAAAATTGCTTATTGCTTTCTGCAATATATTCAGGATATTCTGCAAACTTGGTGAACTAGCCATCAAATTTAATTTTTGTTGACTACTTTTGCATTATCTGGACCATAACACAGAGGTACTACTCTTTTGACATGGGTTTACAAATACTAATTTACTTAAATGTGCCTAATGTATTGTAGATTAGGTGTGTGCGCGACTCTTTCTGCCTGTTAAACTTAATGCTCTGGTGGGACGGTAAGAGCTGCTGAGATCAAATCTTCCAGTACCCATGGAAAAAAAAATGCACTGGTGTTGTCAATGGTATGAAAGATTTTGACAGAGGATTTAAATGTAGAGTTACAGAGAACGTCCGTTCCAATGCCTCATCTTTAGCGGATGCATGAAAGCATACTTGACAATCCTGTGCATTTGTATTTGTGAAAGTTTGTGTCTTTAAAACAAAGAAGACAAATAAAGACAAATACAATTTATTTATGAAGGAACGTATCCTGTATAAAGATAATAATTAATGAGAATAGATGACAAATGAGTACCTGCACAGAATACTGTATTAGGCTTAGTTCAGAATGATCTCATGACTTACACTGGAGTGTTTTATATTCCGTTTTTTCTTTATTTTTTTTACATGGAGAACCTATTTACATTGTGCTTTTGACCTTATTAAAGATATATTGTGGTGTATTGTGGATATTATCAATACTGTGCCTGTTTAGAAGTGCTGTCTCTTGACTTACATTGTGCTTCTCTTACTCAAACCAAAAACCTGCTGACAAATTATTAATATGTATAAATATATATGTGTAAAAATGTATGAGAGAAAAATGGAGCAGTGAAATATCAAAGGTGTATGTATATCATGATGCTTCAACAATATACAGTTATGTCCTTCATATGACATATTATATTAAATTATTTATGTTGGCAGCCCACTGTTTCCCCCCAATACATCCTGTATTGAATGTTGTAATCTAATGTTTACATGCATGCACTGATCTCTCCAACTGGGAAGATAACAACACCCTAGAGAAATCAGATATTATGCTTACCTCAGGCTACAGAAATAAGTGCCTCATAGCAAGATGTCTGAGCCAAAGCAATATACTGACCGTTAAAAAACATTTTTAATTCCTTTTTTCCCCTCCATGGGAGTGGTTGGTTTTTAATGTATATTTGATTGAATTGATAACTTTTTTTTCTTTTTTCTTTTCTTGTTAACTTCTGAAAACCATTTGCAAGTCCATGTGTTGTATTGGGTGCACTTGTATGTTGTGGCTTTCATTTGAATGATCTAACTCTTTTTTTGGCATCCAACCATCTTTCCATCCACCCATCCACCTACCCTATCAATATTATATATTATATTACAATAAAACCCAAATAAAAGGTTAAATTGTTCTTGAGTCCTTGTGTTTTAATGACTACACCAGTGTGGGACATCAACAAATCATTGGTGCTAAGCGAAATACAAAACACTTTTTTAAGAGAATAATAAAGAACAAGCATTTTTTACACAATATATTGTTACCATAGTTATATTATTAAGTAGGAATGCATACCATAAGTCTTCGATTAAAGAATAATGGCCAACCAAGAGTTAATTTTATTTTTAATCTGGTTGAACATGCTTCATCAACTATACAAATTAATCAAGTGGCCACCTGTTATCATTATAGTGCATGACATCTGGTTGAACAAAGGAAATAATTATATGCTCCATAAACATGAACTAAGCTTGTTGGATGCAAGCCTTGTCTACAGTTTTATTAGCAGTCTGATTGGCGGTATTAGTCTGTTTTGCCAATCCTGGACTAGGATTAAGTCAGATTTTTTTTTAATCGGTCATTATTTACAGATAATATAGTTTTATACCCCGTTCCATATGGGTTTTGTTAAATCCAAGCATCAGTATATTATTGATCTTTACACAGCTTGGTATCTGTAAGGCATATGTTTACAGGTCAGACTAAATATTTTTTGCAGTAATACCTTGCTGAATACAATTAATATTAATAGTGTTAATAATAATAATGATTATAGTTAATTGAATTAAACTGTATTTTAGAGAAGTGGACTGAAAACCCCTGGTCCTCAGAGCCCACTGTCCTGTATGTTTAGATGTTTCTCTGCTCCAACACACCTGGTTCAAATGAATGGGTATCAAGCTCTGCAGATGCCTGATAACGACCATTCATTTGAATCAGGTGTTTTGGAGCAGCGAAACATCTGAAACATACAAGACAGGAGGTCCCCATGACCGGGATTGAAGACCACTGTTCCATTCATTTCATTTGGTATAAATTGTATACGGTTGACTTCTACAGACAACCTAGCCTACAGACGGCATTTAGAGGTTAAAGAGTGAGATTCATTGGCAGGTGTCTGTAATAATATGTATCGATTGACCTATTGATTTCTCATTATCTCATTGTATTTGAAAAGAAGAAAGCAGAAATCCAATTACAAAACTGTTAAGCCTAATCCTGTGAAATGTATTGACTTTCAAAATCAAAATCAATACAGACTTTGGTTTGTAAGCCTATGACTTTTCTTTCTTCAAGCCTACAGTAAAGAATGGGCCATTTATTCATTGTCTAATTTAGCTGTTTTTTATTAAGGGCACAAGATGCATAACCTGTATGTCTTGGACTTAACTACAGGTGAATATGGTTTGAATGAGCCTTGATAAACCATCCTGATCATACAAGATTCAGATTCATCTTGATTCTGAAGATACGTTTTACAAATGGTGTTCTGGATTCTGAAGAGGTATGTTCTTAAACCACTGATCAGTTGACAACAATTAAAGATAATGATTACTTTATTATTTCCATACTGTGTGAAATGTTCTGAATATAATAAACAATGTTTGACCTATACCTTGCAATATTAAGCTCATGAGCACATAACCCTTGGTTATGTCCAGGAGAGAAATATGCCTATCTATTAACTATGTTTCTTGTATCATTGATAAACTGTTATTATTCTGTTTTATTATGCCTGCATAGCCATAAGTTGGGTCTTTGTAAGGTGTGACTATGAAAGGCCTGTGTCGCTGATGTAAGTCAGAGGTCACAATAATGCCAAAGTGTATAATGCCATGCAACTTTGAATGAGGAAAATAGAAAGAGCGACAACGCCATTTCCAGGAGCCCTATCTAAATACCTAAACAAAAGCAATCTAGCATAGTGTCCTTTTTCAGTGTCGGCAAAATGCTATGTTAATCATTTTTTATCCTCCCATATTGTGATACCATATACTCTCTTGATTTCCTGTATTCATTGTCCAGTCTTCTGTGATACTCAACTGGAGTGTAATAGACACCTGCACCTCACATATGTGTAATAAATACATTGATTTTGTCTTGAACTTGTCTTAAAATCATCTTAACTATTCCTTTCATTGACTTGGCACTTACAGAGCAATTGGGTATTATCTAACTGTCTTCTTTCCAAAGTGAGGAGTGCTCACCTGTTTCCTGGCAAGTGCTCATGTGAATGAGAGAGGGAGTCATATAGGTGTTGCTATTAATGCAGCACTCAAGGTTTTATTTATTTGGAGTAACTTTCTGAATGCCATATGGTCTCTAAATTCCAGTGGTTTCAAGCCAGTCATGTTTCACTGCAGAATCCACCCACGGCCCAAGTGGGCAGCCAAGCTGCCATTGAAGCAGCAAGTGAAGAGGCTTGGAATGAGGCAGGACAGAAAAGGTCTTTTCAGCTGATTTAAATATTCCTCAGAATCATCAAATGTCAACTGCTATGGGAAAAAAAGGAATAAAGTCCCCATTGTTTTACTCATTTGAACAATAGGTTTACTTGGGCGTGGGATTTTCTTATGTAATTGATTTTTTTTTTAAAGGTTCCTACCATGGAACCTGATTGTGATTGGCATTTTAGTGGTTACATGGGTGTGATACAGCATATTGAATCTAATCTGTATCTAATACAGATATGTGCTATCTTATTCTATCTAATAAGGTATCAGTTTAGTAAAGTTTTTCAGTTGTGGTCAATCAACAGTCAAATAAATGTGCAAAGTTAAAGAGATCAATCAATCTTGTATACCGTTTTATTTAATTGTTGTTATTTTGTTGTTTCAGTTTTTACTTTTATAAATACACATTACATTTACATAAAAATGCAAGGCAAATTTGTTTGCCACCAAAATAGTAAAAATCTCTCCCAAAAGTCTCCCAAAGGTCAGACTCTAAGATTCAGGTCACAATCCCAAGTTTGTGACCATCTGCCGCATACTGTAGATCAATCAGGCATGGCAGTTCTGATTATAAATTATATAGAAGCTGTAAACTGGGGAGCTTAGTCAGGGGTTAAATGTACAATCCAATTTTGTGTAAACACACAAAATGTGTCCAATTTCAGTAGTGTTGAGAAATGTATATGTCACCTTTATTATTAAGTCTATTGCCTAAACTATGCCTGTTTCAAAATAAAAATCTGAAAAGGTTTTAGGAAATCTTTTGTGTGCCACACTTATTGTTATGTTTGGAAATGTATTTATGGTTTATGGAAAATGAAGGGGGATCATTTGGGGGCCAAGTTGCAAGTGATAACAAATTCCAGCTAGCAGTGCTTCACAAAGCAGCTAGCTTCTACTCCCACTGGCTCACTCTGGGGCTTTACAAGAGAATGATGTTCCTGTTCTCAATTGTTTCATCTGCTGTTAAAAAAATTAATCCAGACTGAGGGTTTTTTGTGCGTGTGTGTGTGTGTGTGTGCGTGTGTGTGTGTGTGTGTGAACCAGCAGAGACAAGGGTAGGGGGTGTACGAGGGATGCAGATCATGATTCCAATCACAGCAGAGCATTTCAGGCAACAAGGGTACAGTATGTTGTAGGCTTCAAGTTATTGGTCCTGTGTCCTTTTGTGTTATCAAACTACTAGTTGATGTGAAGCACGGCATGGCTCCCCTGATGTTGCCTTGATTCCGTGTCATGTCTTATTCCAATCTGTGTCAAATGAAGATGACAGACACTGTGATGGCTGGGAATCCAACAGAGAACTCCATAAAGTGGCAATTATGTTATGATATGGCAGCCAGGACTTGGTGGATGGTAAGTGATGTTCTGTTTTACCTCCTTTTGGTCTATTCTCTTCTTCTGTCTTCTTCATCTGTTTTATCAAGTTAAAGTCTGTAAAGAATTGTTATACTTGTTCGTACAAGTTTATTTTGGGTCTGGTTTATATGAAGAAGTTGCTTTGAATGATCACTGTGTGACTGTGTTCCACTTTAGCACATTTGAATCAGTGGGTACTTGAATCAGTATGTACTTTAAAACTCAGTATGTTCATATTATGCAATGATACTATACTATCGATGCAATGAATAATCAGAATGATGTAGTTTGATTTTAATAATTTACAACTACTACAAAACGTGTAGATTTTCTTTTTGGGTTTTATGCATACTTTTTAGTTATCGGTAGTTTCCACATAGTGTTAAATTAGAAAAATGAAACACTATATGAATGACAATGCTTTGTGAACCAGATAACAATAGATACATGACATAGCGTTTCCAAGTTATTAGTCCAATGGTGAAATATTGGGAAGGTGTGGGCCCTGACAGCAGACTAGAGACGGTGGTGGATAAACAGATAAACAGATCTAGATTAACATTTATTTTTAATTGCTTTACACAATTTAAGTGGCTTCCTGGCTGTTTAATTCAGTGCTTCAGATGGTCAAAGAAATCATCAAAAACACCAAGAAACAGATCTCTGCAGGCAATCACAGATGCAGGAATTAAATCAGAAGAAAAAAACACATCTATATTCATAACAAAATAACACTAGCGCCACCTACTGGATTGTTAAAGTAAAGCCATCCAAACTGCCTCCTGATCAGCTGACCTGTGCTAGACTACTACAAATGAAATGTTATCCTGATGAACACGCTTATTTTGTCACGATATTATAAGACAAATATTGATTGTATTCTATTATTTCTTGCGAAATACGTTTACACTTTTTACAAATTACAGCCTACAGGCCTTACGTTTTTTTTAAACATTACCTAACCCCAGTATTCCATTCTTAATGTTTTTCGATGTAACATTTGGTTGCTAAATCTATGGAAGATTTGCGATTAGCGAACTTTATATGCTTACCCACTTAGTACCACAAGGTGGCACTACATATAAAGTAACTATTCAAATTAGTAGGGCAACACAGGAAGCTGAGAATGTGGAGTTTAGAACAATGCAAATGTTTGCGTAATAGAAATGTTTTAATGTCATAATAAAAGTAACACTTTCGTAATTTGGACAAAAAATATGAACGTTTATGTTATGGTATAGGTGTTATATTATAAAATATAAACAAATAATGGTATCATAATAAAGTTATGAATAGCCTACTTGGGTCAAAGTTGTGACAGTAAATAAAGAACCTCCAAAATCTTACGTTTTTTCAAAAAATATAATTTAGATTACTTGCATTGTGTTTTCTTTCACACATTTAAGAATTTATGTGAATTAATGTCTAAAATCCATGCTGTACCTAACAATCTTCTTCAATTTGCTTACCAAGCATAGGCTACTATTCAAGTAAATAGAAGCCATAAACTATGACAGACCAGCGGAAGTGAAGGGCCAGTGTAATCCTGAGGCCGCCACTGTCCTGGCCAATCGGATTCGAGAATGCAAGGACAAGAGGGAAGCTCTCTTTGGCTGCTGCGAGGTGCACAGACAGGCAGTCAGGCAGCGAAAGTGAAGGCGGAGACCTGCCCTGATCCGAAACTCAGCCTCTTCTGGATCACGTTCAACTTGACAAACCCAAACCAATCCAAAAGTAAGATTTGAAGAGGAAGAAAGATTTTTTTTACGAGGAGCTTAAGGTGCTTGATTTTACCGCCTTTCGCCCAAGAATTTTCTTCCGGTGTTGTTTTTTTTTTGCAAGCACTACGAGAAAAGCCACTGAAAAGCACAAAGTTGAACGTGAGAAATGTGAAGCTACCAGCCTGTGTTTCAACCAGGTTCAACCAGGTTCCAGGACCCCCCTTTTTATCCATGCAATACAGTGCGATGGTACGTGAACTCGGAAAATTCTTGCTATGGTGTTATACATTATCAGTGCCTCTTCCTAGTATTAACCCACTCACTACTTGGTTGAGTGGGAATAGAAGAGCCAGTGTTAGAAGAGTTGTAGTTTATTTTGTCGAGGCGGATCAGCCAAACTTAGCCTACATGTTTATAACATTCACTGATACTGGCCGGAGGAATTTGCGCTTCAAGTGATTTTGTTTCCACACATAAAATAGAACTTGCGTTGATTTACCCTGCCCCCCAAATAAATAAATGGCCATAACAAAGCCTACATTTTGATTATTTTATTTTAAATTATTTTACAGGGCGGCAAAGCTGTCAGTTAAAATCAGCCCCTTTAAAAGTGAGTTTAAACTATTATGGCCTATAAGAAATGGCAAAAACATTTTGACACTAGTCCTGACAAGTAACAAAAAATGTATCTTGTTGTACAGAATGAACCGGTCGAACATAAGCCTGTGCTGTAGTGCAGGCCTGTCAAAATGCTCGGCAATTTTTTCGATCTCGTAGGACTACCTACACTACCGAAACAGGTTTGTTTTGGGGTGGAATTTGTGAATATTAGCCTAACTTAAGTAAACTACAATAATAATAATAATAATAATAAATGTTTACATAAACACTAACATAGGCTGTAGGCTATAACTATCGCCTATAGGCCTAATCAAAATGCCCGCAAACGGGGAGTAATGCCAGTGTGAGTCCAAAATGTGTAATTGACATGCCACCAGTGTTCCTTATTTCATGACAGTGTCGAGCGGAGGCTATATAAGAAAACGTAATTATACTGAAGTCCCAGGTCACCTACAGCCTATTTGATCTTTGCGAAACGTAACACCGTGGTCTAGCAAATGTCACCAGGATTTGTTAATGCGCTTTTTTACACTTTTATTGTGACCGTAATAGTTAATTAAAAGTTTTGATAATTGCCACTAAAACGGAATTGACTGATGAAGTTAAAAGAGTATGAATGCTGCAATAATTGTAGCCTGACTTGTAAGTTGTAGGCTACGCCGCATAATCATAATTCGATGTTATTGACACGGTTGATCACACAATACGGTCGTTCTGAGATTCAGCAAGATAGATAGCCTACTTGAAACAGTGACTTCGGAAAAGACCTGAAGTTAATATGTGAAGGAATTTCTCTATGCATTTCTTTTCGAATGGGGCGCTGGTCCAAAGTCTTCCTCTTATAAAATCATAGCCTAGCCTGTCAGAAACAGCCAGAGAGAAAAGGGGGAAGAAATCGTTTAATGCTGCTTTAAAGGGGAGACGAGGCGGTGGGATGGATATGGAATGCGTTTGTTGGAGGAGGAGGAGTGTGACTAAGTAATTACGTGAGGAAAAATCCTTGGATCAGATTTGGTTGAATCGCGGACAGTGAAGGTGTAGCCTACGGATATTTGAAGTTTGCGAGACGATACAGAAATTCGGAACTTCTAATGTATTTATAAATCAGCTCTCTGTCACAAAATGGGAAAAAGCGCAAGGATCCTTCATCCACCGGCTTCATCAATTATACAGAAATAGAGGAATTTAAAGTGACTATTTGTGAAGTCCTGCCTTATCATTTGAACCAAGAACTAGCAGATGGCAAACTTTGGATCAACACAATTATATTGATGTTCTTGGGAAATCCTTAACAGACTATCCATATTCATTGCATGATGTATACCGAGCAAGAAAAAATGCTGCGATAAAGTGATATACACTCAGAGGAATCAATTGAAGTAGCCTACCTAATCTGTGTACCAGTTGGTTTATGATGTACTCTCCAACAATCTGTCTTACTCAGGTATATACTTTATTTAACTGTTTCTTGTTCAATTATCATGCTGAAGTAGGTTGGCTGTACAATATAGAGTAATCTATTGCGTTTCATTTTCCTGTCGACTTGCAGGCTTCAAACTTGGCTTATACTTAGTTGGCTCGTAATATAAAGTGGTGAGGAATAGAGTAGTGAGGTGCATGCGTCCTGTCTTCCTAGTTTGCATGTTGCTTACGCTAGTCTAAATCATTTATCGAAAATCTGTTGTCATGTTACAGAACAACCGACAGATGAGTCTTATGCAGAAATTGGCCTTATTGAAGGATTCGGTGCAGTCTAATTAAATGATGCTGTGCGTATGTTTGCGTAAAGTTGTCGCTCTCAGATAAATTGCTGCAATATAAAACATTGACTTGAAAAATAAGAAGTAGGCTACTGTCAATACCTTTACAGACAATTCACAAGAAACCCAATTTAATGATTCTTTTTAAAATAATTTTTCTATTTCGAGATTTAAGACGAGAGCTTTTTGCGCTACTTTCACTGAATGGAGATGAAAACAATGATAACGTTGATTATATGGTTGGACAGAGTAGCTGGCTGTGTAGCTGAGTCAGTTTTAATGTTTATATTTTACTTGGCATAAAGTGAGTGAGTGACTGAAATGTGGTTTAGTTTTAGGTGTACTTAAGAGGATTGTGTATTTTATCACCTCAAGTGAAGTGCACTACAGACACTTTCAAACTAATTTCTTACAGAGGAAATTACCAATTCTTGGCTTTACTTGTTTTCGACTACATGTTATATTGTTATATTGGTATTAGTTTATGGGATATTAGGAAGATGTAGGAAAGGTAGTCTATCAAATAATACAATTTATAAAATAATTCAGCATAATCCAGTTTTGTCTCTTTTGCCATTTTTATATAATGTTCTATTGGGTTGCTTACCCAAATTGTATTTCATATCGAGGGGAAAATTAAATAAATTTGCCATCACAGTAGCTTGTGGTCTGAGAATGGTTCTATGTTATATTGTTGTATAGCATTTCAGATAACATGCAAATATCACTCTGAAAAATCCACAGCAGTTAAGCATTTGCTGATACTATATGTTTGCTATTAAGTTTTTTTCTTGGTTGAATAGCAGTGTTGACCACCAATACAGCATGATAATGGTGTTGGATATTTGTGGTTTCTCTTCATCTAAAAATAACATGAGGATAATGAGACCACTAATGTTAAACTTCTGTTATAGTTCATCATTATAATAGGATTCATAAATAATTTGATTCTGCATTTAATATGCTTATAAATGATAAATAACACTTTCAGTTCTTTACAATTCATTTGAAGCAAAGCAAGTAAAAAATGAATGTGAATAATGAAATTGATATAGTAATGCAATTGTTATATGTTTTAGTAACATCTTTCTATTGGTCTGTGGTACAATAACATGGTATTTTTTAGATTAATCAATGAGAATTGCAATTCTCCAAATATCATAATCCAAGGGTCATTGGGAATACAAATAATATCCTCAGGGTTCCATATTCATTAGCAACCTTTGTTGTCAATATCAATCTTGGATTTTTAAAATTGATTTAAATTAGCATAACACCATTCATATTTGCCTTCTCACACAGTGACTCAGCAGGTCTGAAAACTCAGTCTTGAACCTGTGCAAATACACATTGTTGATTTCAGACACAATTTTCTATTTCTAAAGAAAGATTGATCGTTAATAGTTAGACAGCAGTTAGTCTCAGCTAGTGTTTCCAGTTTTTCTTTTGACTTCAATCCCCTTCAAATGTCTTTCCTTCAGAAAAGGGCAAGATCCTGTTGGAATGTTGATTGTGTGGTACGAGCAGCACAGAGTCCTTCTGCTACTTCAGTGGTACTATTCCTCATGCTCTGGAAATGAGAAAACACTCTGACTCGCATCTGTCTGTTCTTTGGCTGCTGTTGTGCTGTAACCTGAAATATACCGTGTTTTTGTGATGCAGTTATCTAAAATGGTGAAACGGCTGTTAATCATGATTTCTTTGGCATCAACAAAACTATCAAAATATACTTTAAACTGTGCTATGCCATCCATTAGAGGAAATTGTCGTTGTGTTTTTTGTTGCTGTTTGTAGTACATTTGTGTTTTGTATACTTCTGAAATGAGGTCGATTTGACAGTTTGGTTGGGCTGTCTTTTGCTGTTGGCTGAGCAGAATGATGACCTGATCTTTGAAAAGGTACTTTCCTAGGTTAATTCTATTAATTCTATTAATTTCTCTTTTCCTCTCCTTCTCTCTCTGTCTAAACAACAGGATGAATTTCATCCCTTCATTGAGGCACTTCTTCCTCATGTCCGTGCAATTGCCTACACATGGTTCAACCTTCAGGCCAGAAAACGCAAGTACTTCAAGAAGCACGAGAAGCGAATGTCCAAGGACGAAGAACGCGCGGTCAAAGACGAGCTCTTGAGCGAGAAGCCTGAAGTCAAGCAGAAATGGGCATCCAGGCTGTTGGCAAAACTCCGCAAAGACATCCGTCAGGAGTATCGTGAAGACTTTGTGCTCAGTGTTACTGGGAAGAAGCACCCGTGCTGCGTGCTCTCCAACCCAGACCAGAAGGGGAAAATCCGCAGGATCGACTGTCTGAGGCAAGCGGACAAGGTGTGGCGTCTGGACCTGGTCATGGTCATACTCTTCAAAGGCATCCCTTTGGAAAGTACAGATGGGGAGCGCCTCGTCAAGTCTCCACATTGCACCAACCCAGCACTTTGCGTCCAGCCGCATCACATAACAGTGTCAGTCAAGGAGCTGGACTTGTTTCTAGCATACTATGTCCAGGACCAAGGTAGGTTTGGCTCAGGCTATTGATTTCTATGTTGGCAAGGTCAAAGCTAACATATCTGCTGACCTTTTTGGCAGTCCTGTGGGAGATTGGGAGTCTGTGTGTTATCTTGTCTAGTTATTCATGTCCTCATTCCTAAGTAGAGGCCAAATATTGCCAAATATCCAAATTGAATGACCTACAAAAATATACATCTATAAATAATATATAGTAAGTTACGTAAAAACACAGTGGCAAAGAGTTGGTCTAATCAGCAATGAGTGGCCCACATATAGTACACTGGTTGTTCTCAGAAAGTGACTCTTAGCTCAGATAGGGACTAAAAGATTAGGAATAATAACAGAGTTGCTTACATATGAGATATAAGACTCGGATTGACCAAGCAATATTTAAAACAAATGTACATTTTAATTTAGTGGAATGAAGACTACGTAGATGATTTAGCTGCAAGGGACACCAGACCTAAATATATATTATTAACGGACACATGCTGTGCTGAAAAATGCTAAAGGTAAAAGAAAAGAAGTACACTTAAATATTTGAACTAAATAACATGTGTATGCACTAATTTGTACTCACTATATCAGGAGTGTAAAATTGTCTGATGCCAAAATGTATAGTGCATATTCTTTTTTATCTATCTAGATGTTGGATCAAAATGGGTTAATAGGTTATGAGATGGCACTAGGCCTATACCACTTTTGATAGCATCTGGCTGGTGCTAGATAGAGTAATGTTTTCATTCTTGAGCGTTTATCAAGTTTTTGTTGCCATTTGTTTTTCCAATATGCCTTTTAGTTAATATTTTTTTTAATTTTAAGGTCACCTGAAGTTTTATTAACACCACATGCCATAGAATCTTCCAGACATATTGTTTTTGCAGAAGAAATATACTATACTGTCGCTTGCTCATTAACATCAATCTCACAGTGCCTATTTTGTGTTTAAGAAGTGCCAGGGAAAGCAGAAGGCATAGTCTGGAGACAATAATGGTTGCCATTGGCACCGTGGTTGGCATCAGACGCTCTTTTGTGTCTTTTGTAGGAGACCGCTGATTCTCAACATTGCATCTGCTATGCTATACTGTTCGGTGCCAGCCAGTAAGGATCTCAAATGTCACCCACTTTGATAATGTGAACAATACAATTTCTCAAAATACACAGGATATTTATTTAGTCAGAATAATTCTCTGGAAATACAGACACATAACTTTTAACCTTTTACAAAATATGCATTGTCTTAGAGTCTTGTAAAATGATTGAAAGAGTCAAATTATTTTTTTCTAAATTAGGAAAGCTATTCTGGAATGTGTTTCTGGAGCTGACCTAAATTTCAAGCGTTGAAAAGAAATTATAGATTTTTCAGATGAAACTTTGGCAGACAATCCAACAGAAGGTATTACTGGTACTGTGAAGAAGGATATTATGTTGTTACATGGAGCAAAGGTGGATATTATTTTCCATCCAGTTACCAGGCAGTGCCCATCTAGACAATGCAGCCATATTGTGGGAGTTTGCAGCATGGCGCCATTTTGTTTTGCATCATGCCAGGAGAGGCAGGGAAATCGCCAGTAATGGCTGTTAGAGGTTTGGAGGTTGGCATCAAACCCTCTTTGTCTACTTGCAGCATGCCTTTGATTCGTTGGTTGGCATCCGCAATGCAGTGGACACGTTGGAAAGTTTTTGACTGGCAGAATGGAAGCTGCTGCCTTTGTTCTGTGGCAACTGAACAAAACAAACAAACAAACAATTAAACACAGAGAAACAACCAAACTGCCACAATTGCATCAGAATCCGGTGTCTTTGTTAATTGTAACAAAGTATTTTGTGTCCTATTGCACACAGTAACGTCTTCATTATCTTTTGACAATAGCACACCTATGCAATTTTCTATTCACAACAATTCATAATGTCCAATGTCTCATCAGTTTGCCCTTTTTGGTTTTAATTTTATGTAGACGTAAAAGTTAAATTTCTAATGACTTGATGGGTCAATTGCTAAGAAAAGTTGAGAGTTACCGTTGACAGCTTTGGATGAATGTATATTTTGTAGAGGGCTCCTCGGTCTTGGTCACTGTGTTCGGCTGGGCAAAGCGTACCATAGTACTAGTGAATGCCCAGAAGAATGCCCACTGAGAAGTGGGGAGCGAGGTTCTGGCAGATATCGCGCCCAAGTGTTGGTCCTTTCTAAAGGATGTGTTTTGGCTGCATTGTGGATTGTGGCATCCACTAATGCTGTTAGCTTGTGGATTTAAATGTTGTTTTCAATCTTTCTCCCAATTGAGTAATTTTTTTTTATTATTATTTTGTACCCATTTTCGATATTTATTATTTAGTACATCTATTTTTGTATCAGATTTATTCATTGCTTCATTATTTTTCGCTTTTCATGTTATTCAGTTGCTGCAAGTTAGCCATAAGCCATAAAACATGACGAAAATGTTTCCTCTAAATCTACCACACCTTGTTGCTTATAGGTGAATGATCCCTAAAATGCACTGTCATGTTAAAGAGCTCTGTTTTACGATCACCAGACTTGTCTCCTGAACCTAGGGTCACAACCTCTGTAAAGGGATGTGTCATGGTGTTAAATTGAGCCAAACAGATTTAACAAAACACTGGCTTTTAGGAGAGGAGGAGGAAAATGTTTTCTTTTGGGCCGGTAGCTACCTTACAAGCCCCCTTGTTGACCCTTACAGGAGTCAAACTGCCTTGTCTCATGGCGGCCATTTGTCACCCTTCCTAATGTGAACGGCTCGTGGTTCAGTAAGTATAGTGGAGAGGCAAATACATTCAATGTGACAAACTTAACTCCAGTCGTAAACACAAAAACCCACCAACCAACCAGCAGACATCCAAACCCAGCCGTGGTCTAAGGCACCGGCCCATGTCAGCTCTGTGTGTCTTTATGATAATGCCACTGTGGTGAAGCGGCCTTGCAGCCAGTGCAGCCACGCTGTGTGGGGCGGGTTAGCCCTCATTTTCCGGAACATTGCACTTGAGGTGTAGTCAGGGTCAAGAGAGGGTGACCTTCGGGCAACAGAGGAGGTCTGTGCCTAAACACAGGGTCTCTCCTCTCCTTGCATCCCCCCATCCCCTCCTCTGTCAGGACGGCCCATCAGACTCGCTACCCATCATCCCTTTTTCCCACCTGCTCTCCCTCGACCGAAACTCCCCTGAGATATGCTGTGTGTGCTTCTTCATCAGTATGCAACCAGGCCTGCGGTGCACACTGTCTCACTCTGTGCCTATCCGACAGATTCTTACCCTCTAATCCATTTACAACTCGCTAGCAGGTCTAACTGCTCACCCACTTTATTGATTTCCTCTTCCCAGGAAATGTCCCTCCTCCTTCCTCCCTGCCCACCCCGAACCCTCTTGAATGACTTGTTCTTCTTTCATCCTTAAAAAAAAAAATCTGTTTCCTTCTCTGAGCTTGTTTTCAAGCTCCCTGTTTTTAGCTTCCTGCCCTTTCTCTGAAGGCAGCCGTGGGGCTCTGCTACCAGGTCACCCGGTCAGTGTAAACCTGTCGTTATCCGCAGGGTTTCCCTCAGTGCAGTACCTGGGGCTGGAACAGGCCGTGTTGCTTCTGTTGCCCTCTTTTGTGTGCCCTGTGTACACACATCTCTATGGAAACGGGGCAACGCAGTGCCGACAACACTGTAGAATTCCAGAGCATAAGCGCTGCACTATGCAGCAGTTTAGAAAGGCCTTCCACCTACTATATGTGGCCAGGTTAGGATTTGGTCTGGGTGTTTAACTTGTATAGTTAAGATTAAGTAATACAATTGTGGGCTAAGGTTTAGGGCTAGGGTTAGGTTTAGCCCTACCACAAGCACAAGCATAAACATGTTTTTCACATTTAATGGGAATCAAAACACAAGTCTATTTCTTAAATCATATCAGTGTCATCAAAATGTTGATGACAATATGAAATGTTCCTAACTACTTCCATTTTAGTGAGACAAAGTATTTGCTTTTAGGGTCTGAAAAAGATTTCTTTAACACCAGGATTTAAATGAGAAGTGTTTGATTTAGTTCAGTCTACACATACTGTTTTAAAAGGACATCCAGAGCTAAGTGGGTCTCTCAGGTCTTGGGAGAACTCCTGAATGCGTTCCTCTAGAGACCACTTGACAGAAGGCTTAGTGCCTCACACTCATCCCAGCTAGGCCCCTGTCCACCAGACCTCCAAAATGAAGACAAATGGGTATATTCACCCCATGTCCCACACCGCACACTGTACCTCACTGTCCTTATGTTCAAAGACCTTCATTGAACTGCCCTATCCAACGGCTGCTGTCTCTACAGCTGTCCTCCACCATCCAGCCAGCCTACAGGACTGGCCCTACTCACTCTGCCAGCCTACAGGACTGGCCCTACTCACCCTGCCAGCCAGCCTACCGGACTGGCCCTACTCACTCTGCCAGCCAGCCAGCCAGCCAGCCAGCCAGCTTACCGGACTGGCCCTACTCACCCTAGCCAGCTGTTTGCGGCTGTGTCTATGGAGTACAGCCAGAGAGGGGGAAGTGTGAGGGAGGGAAGGAGAGGGGAACCATTTTGGGAATAAGAAGAATCGCAATGCATAAAGAGTGCAGGTCCAGAGTTTTAACTGGACTGCGACATTTAGATCCAAGGCATTGAAAACCAACGTGCATCCCGTCCTCCATCCAGCAATAAGACCATGAATGATGGCTGGGGGAGAAAAAGAAGAGAGAGAGGGTAAGGAGGTGCGGCGGGGCGAAGGGACAGACCATCCTAGAGGTTGCCCGGGAGACGGTTACTTCTCCAGTCCCCCCCACACCCACCCGACTGCTTGGCCCCATCTAAGTCTTTAGAGTCCAGACAGGAGCGATCAGCAACCCAGAGTGATGGTTGTCCCTCCTTTTGTCCTGTGGTACAGTACGGCCCTTCATTGTGATGCCTCGCCAGGGCCCAAAGACAAGACTAAAGAAAAGGCGACCATTACAGCTCTGTACAAAGTGTACTTTGGGGTGGGCATGCTGTTGTTAGCATGGTGAATCCCCAGTGGAATTCTACATAATGTCTATCCTGTGGGTCAAAGAGGGGATATGGTGTCTGGGTCTTGGGAATGGGGGGTTTGAAAGCAGCCACGAACCATTGAGTTGTCAAAGTCAGGGGATGGCTCCTCCCTCACATATGTTAGAATCACCTCTCATGACTCTCTCATTATAACTGTAAACCCTATATGTCTTCTACATGACTGTGCAGTGCAGTCGTTCGTTGGATGAGAGAACAAGTGCCATAAAATATTCGATGTCTCATTGTGTTAATTTGGCCGAAGTGAATGTTATGACATCTACTGGTAGGTCTACTGCTGTTCTTTTATGCTATGGTGAAACGATAACGTGGAATTAAATTGTGAGGAAAATAACTGCTTAGGTGAAAAGCAAGGGGGGGAAACCAGCACATCCTGTGGGTTGGAGCAACACAAAAACAAATCCCAAATCACTGAAACGACAGATGTCAAAGTGTTTCTGGACAGCTACTCTCCCCCTTGTGATAATCATATCCTGTTTTCACACAGCTTCTCTGTGTAAGGGGATTAGAGAGAGAGAGAGAGAGGGGGGGAGAGAAAGTGAGAGAGAGGGTCAGAGCACATTTTAAGAGGTTGAGTCTACAGGAAGAGAGAGATTGAAGAGAAAAGGGGATTCACAGAAAACAGATTTACACACTAAACCTTGATAGATGGTCATTCATAAACACACATTTTTGATTCAGTTAAATCATTACCTAATCCTTCTTTCAGGAGATCCATAAGACCTTTCATAGGTAGCCTACAGTACATGGTTATGGAGGGAATAAAAGAAAACTTTATTTTGGATTCACTACTTTAAGAGTGGAATTATGCCTGTAACATGATGTGCACAGACTCACAACCCACAATGATGTTACTGATCCTACCAAAAAAACAACTCCACTTCACAATGCTCTCTGTAGAACAATCTCTTGTCTGTAGGCTGTATCACCTACATCAAATTGGCCAGACACCCGACCACTTAAAATTGTCCCAGCTGGGCTGTTGTATCCAACAGGATACAAGTGCTTAATGAGTTTTATCATAACAGTCGCCAGCAGGGTAACAGCCCAGCGCTGATAGCAGTATGGTGTTTAAGTTGAACTGGTTGTATTTTCCACATTATTTCTGTCAACTGGTTTTGGATTTGATAAGGATAAAGTAGATGTTCAGTCATTGTTTATTTCTTACCAACAAACAAAAAAAGATTATAATGTGTAGAGCTTTCAATCGACCTAATACCTTAATAACTATAATATGTTACTGCCGTGTTAGGTGCTGTGTGATGTGGGATCTATATAGGGAGTCAGGTGGCTGAGCGGTTAGGGAAGCGGGCTTGTAATCAGAAGGTTGCCAGTTCGATTCCCGGCAGTGCCAGATGACGTTGTGTCCTTGGGCAAGGCACTTCACCCTACTTGCCTCGGGGGAATGTCCCTGTACTTACTGTAAGTCGCTGTGGATAAGAGCGTCTGCTAAATGACTAAATGTCTAAATGTTAATCTATACCCATTGTATTACATATGGATTTGAGCGCAGTGACTGCTGAACTTGGGGCCAGCTCTCACTTTCAGCCTTTCAGACTGCCAGGAATACCACGATATACAACGAGTCTCATGCTGGCCTTTAAACCTGCCTCCATGTTCCTTTTCCCCTCTTTTTTTCTTCCTGACATTGACTTTGGACATGAACACGGTGGAAGGCAAAATCCAGCCATTTCTTGAGGGAATCCTTTTAAATCAACTCTTTGTTCTAAACACATCTTCATCTCTCTGCTCCCAGTCTTTTTCCTCAAACCGAAAGGCAGATTGGCCTTGTTTTTGTATAAACCCCCTGACTGTAACTCAGATTGCCATGTGTGTCTTGTTAAGGGCAGTTATGACAAATGGTAGCAGCTGTACAAACTAATCTCTCTGTAGCTTTCACACATGGCGCCCAATTAACAATGGGCCACTGTGGGACCCTAATCCACGGAGCGGCCACCCATTCCTCCTGCACAGCCAGCGTCCAGCTCGGCCTGCCTGAAGAGGCTGTGGGAGCCGGAGAACCTGCTTGGTGGGAGATGAGAATAGAAGCCCATGTTGTTTAGTCGAACGATTGGTCTTGTGATTCATTTTCTTTCTTATTTGTGTTCTCACTCCAAGGTTTTACATACAGCATGTGCTGCAAGACTCTACAGTACATACGCAAATGCATAATTCAATTTGAATGAAATGAAACAGTTTTGTCTTGCTCTGGACAACTACACATTAATACACCGGAATTTAGCATGCCGGATTTTTGTTGTGTTTGGCGGATTGGCCTTTTATTCAAAAGGAAGGTTATTGCAAACTCTTGTCATGACACTCTGATTCACAAATGATCCAATTGAACACAATTAAAATATAATTAAGGTAAATATCTTAGCCATGATTCAATGTGGCTATCCAGCCCTTTTGGTTTCACATAGGTACCTTACTTAGGAAAATGGCACCAGGGAAAGAACTATTCAAAAGTGAACTGTGCAAGCTAACACACAGGAATCCTATCATGCTAGCCCCCAGAACTGACTATAGCTTGTCTAGCTTGTGTGCTTGAGGCTCATAAATCTCTGGAGGTTGTACAGGTATCCCAGAGTTCCTTGAGCGGGTGACATGATGGAAAGAGTTCTAAATGCCTGATATACTGGATGTTTATATATAGGGGCTCAGACCGGAGTTCATCGCAGGACACGTGTGTTTTAATATCACATGCACTCTGTCACGTACACCACAGCCTTATTTAAAGGGACATGTTGTCAAACTTCATGTATATTCAATAGATTCCAAATTTGTGTGCCAGCCAGTGTTAAGGTACATGTGGAATTTGGCTATACGTTGATTCGAATCCGAATAGTTATTGGGACATGTTATTTAAAAAATTATGGCAAAGGGAGTAATTTAATTGGCAAATGACTAGAACTATTTGGCACGGCCGGGAATCGAACTGGCAACCTTCGGATTACTAGCCCGATTCCCTCACTGCTCAGCCACCTGACTCCCTGTGTGACATATAGCGAGACATACAGTCCTTTGTTTCTGCCTCCATATGAGCTTTTAATTCTCACACCAACAAAAAAAGTTGTTTAATTCATAGGCCGGGGAGACATTGATCTCATTAGCATTTTTTTTCTTCCAAATGTAAACTTCCAGTGGTAATCTTAGCCATGTTATCTATCATCAACATATTCTCACCCCGGGACACAGCAGGAAGAATGGCCCATTGACTGATAGTGCCAGCCGGCCTTGTTGGAGAAGAAAAGAAAAGCCTAGTGTTGCTGTTAGACCAGAGATCTCCCCCTTTCCACGCCTCGACTCCTTCCCCCATATGTCTTTATACTGGGGGCAGCTGAGGGGAGAAGGAGTTGGGGGAGGGAGGGGGGCAGGGAAGTTGCATTGTCAGGGTGCGGTAGGGCGACTCTGTCCCATGCTTGTGGCCCCACGGCTGCAAAGACCAAGCCGTCACCTGCCAGACTAGTGGAATGTTAATGCCGGCTGATAATTGGATTTCATACACACCGTCTGTGTGGAACGTCCAGGAACTTTCCCCTTTATTGTTCAGCCTGGCGCGACACCCTCAATAGTACTTGTCTGTGTTTATAGAAGTACTCATGTCTCAATAAAGACTGTTTACTGTGTGTGTGTGTGTGTGTGTGTCTGAATCTGGACACAAGTGTGTGTGAAAATGCGAGAAAATATTCTGGGGACTCAGGGTTTCTGTCGGGACAAGCTTAGCATCTGGTGTGACAAGTTTGTTGAGACATTATTTGTGATTCTTTCTAATGGAAATCAAAGGACTCTTCAACAAGTGCAGTGTGTACTTATGGCAGACGTTTCTTATAGTTTAGACCTGAACAATGCCATAATCTGTGGCATAAAAGCTCCCAATACTCATAGACAACTCTGTAGCTTGGTGCCTAAAAGGTCAGGCAAGCCACTCCCAAGTATGGGGTCAGAGGTTAACTCTAAGTTGTTAAGGGCACCCTTTATTGGTGGAATGTACCTTATGTGAGTGGAGATCATTAGAGATGTTATGGCTGGCTTTGTGTCTGGGCCTGGAATCAGGCTCAAGTCTAACAATCCGGTTTCCCTCTCGCTGGCCTCCCAGTTTCACCAAGCAACGGCTTGAGCTGGTTATACGCCTTTGCTGCAGTGACCTAAATTCCTTGTATTCACCTCAGAGGACCCTTGCCTAGCCAACCAACCATTTTTCTACACTCTTACTTATGTGAGCTTTACTCAAAACAAACGTATAGTTTATTTGTGTATTAAGTTCCTTCCTGCACGCAAGTTAAACTATGTTGAACACGCCTCTCTTTTAAAAAATATTCTTATGAGAATACTGTAACTGCTTGAACAATGATTGAATGTTTTTTTTGGCAGGGGAGATTTCTTGTGGTTAGATAAAGTGTCTAATCTGTGTGAAAATTAAGCATTTAGGACAATTACCTTAGTGTGTTTACAATTAACGGTTGTGTGGAACCAAAAAAAGAACATGGGTTTGCAACTGGAAAAGTTGCCTTCTCGTTCCGAGGGGTGTCACAATATAGCATCATTTTTCTTAACCTTCTTTGTTGACTTTCTGTGTGTCAGCTACAGTAGCAGTGACCAGAATAACAAACTGTAAAGCACAAATAACTCAAATAGAAAAATCTGGTAGGGATCTGTTGTAATGCTTTGCAAATCTGTGCCCAACAGACCCCTCCTCTTTTCCTCGTATGCCTGGCAGCAGTGTGCTGTTGCATAAACAATGGTTTGCATAGCCACCTTTGGACTAGTGTAGCTGTCGGTGGGTTTGAACTCTGGCCAAGTAGATGTTGTTGTTGGATTTAGACCTGATGTCTCAAAGCCCTAGAGCCAAACACGGGCCAACCAGGGGGCCGGAGTCTCACTCTCTGGAGGGAAGCACAGGATCCTGCTAGTATCTGACTGATTTTTGGACCATACAAAATCCTGTTCCAAATGCAAACCGAGCAGGATACATAAGCCTAAAACGAAACATTACTTTTGAAACCGTGTATTCTCGTGCTTTGGGCCACTTAGCTAGAAATGGGACGTTTGTGTATGTGTGTGTGTGTGTGTGTTTATGTTCCTCGTAAGCTCTGTATTCCTACAGTAATAAGGTGGTTCCAAACAAGACCTTCTATTGTATGTGTCTTCTCTCTCACCAACCACCTGTATAAACATGGGTGGTATTGCGAAACAGTTATAGGGAAATACTCTTCCTGAGCTGGTTGTCGGGAATTAGGTCAGAGAATGTTGAGCAGGTTCTACCCAAGGAGCAGGTTCTACCCCAGTCTTTGTCTTTCTCTCTTTCTGTTTCTCTCTAACTTATTTACCTCTCTGAGAAATAGAACAATGAAGCCACTTGATGCACTGTAAAAGGCTTCGGGCTATGCACAGGAGTAACTGCATTGTAATCCACTTTCTTTCTCCTTTTGTCTCTCTCTCTCTTTCTCTTGTTCCTTGTCTCCCCCCTCCTCTAGCTCTTTCATACACTCTCCCTCTGTAAATAATGCCACAAACCTTTAATAAGAACACAAACATACTCTGGGCTCTTCAGAAGGTGTGCCAGGCACTGTATGTACTGTCGCAGGCGGGGTTAGTGTGTCTGGCCCGTCACATTGTGTCGTACAATATATCGTCAGGGGGGTGGATATATCTGAATTCTCCTGGCATGACATCATGTGCCCCTGCCGATCGTTTTACTCCGGTGAGGCACAAAGCGTGCTCAGAGAAGTAAGAGGAGTGCACATGTATCGTATGGTTGAACTCAAGGAAGCAGCTAATCGCGCGGCCTCACCAACGCCACTCTCCCAGAGGCATGGCTGCCTGGCCATGTCTGGATCTCTGTAACAGGATCTCCAGAGAGGAGCACAAAATGGGTGCTTTGTGTCCAAGATTTGTCCAGACAAACCCTGATAAGGAAACCGAATAAGGGCGATCTAAAGTAACTAGTACCGCTGCTCGAATAAACAAGCTTTGCAAGGTCATCCAGCGAGGTATCCATAGCAAAAATGGTGAATGATATTCTGACTTTATTTAGTCATTTTAATCATACTTCATGCCTCATGAAGCTTGCAACTGATGGTAATACAAATATATTAATGGAGAACATTTACAGTTTAAAGACTTAGTTGAGCCATTGACAATATTGTGAATGTAGGTTACATTGTGCAGACAATTTGCTGAAAGGAAGCAAAACACATGTGCTTTCTAACCAAGCAATTTGGCATCTCACACCAAAACCAATCTGCTAATAATATAGTTTGTTAGGGGGTATTAAAAAGTGGGTACTAACTAATTATTTCAACATCTTTGTACATTGGTTTTAATGGGCAATTACCGCACAATTACTATAGCAATGCACAGCAATACACGTAATCACATGTTATTATTGTTTAGGAGGACTCAGATGAAGGACAGTTAGGGGGAAACGAGACTCTCCATGAGTAAGGGAATGTAGAATTTGTTTTAATGAAAAATCTACCTGACCGTAAAGGTCCAACAGACTTTTCTCACTTTTTCTTGAGATGCCTTGTATAACACCAAACCTTAATACGGTGTTAGCTACAGGGTAGTAAGATGGAAGTGTAGTTACCAGTTTTGAGGTCTGAGAGCCTCATGGCTACGTACATGGGTAAGTAGGCACCGTGTATTTTATTCCACACTCTGTGGGAGCAATGGTGGCGGCTGTGGTCGGAGGAACCATGGCTCTTGGCCGCCGTAATGAGAAGCATGTCCCTTCCCCATAACTCCTGCTGGGGGCTGTCTGTACCCCCCTACACCCACACACTGTGACTGGGAGACAAGGCGATACGACTACACGCACCATATGTGTCGACCACAAAAAGCGAAGCCATTACCAGCCCCACAGTTGAGAAATTGAAAGCAGGAGCAAGCCGGCCGCCCTCCAGCAGCATTGGGTTGGCTGTCTGGCCCTATGTTAGGAAACCCCAGTCAGATGGAAGTGTTCAGTGTTGCTGGTCTTGTTGACAGGGAGCCAGTCTTGAGGGGATGATGTCTGCATCTTGTCATCTACAAGCGGCTCCGCCTTCTGACCTCTCGTGCGCTGTGACTCTTGTCGACTGCTGGGTTTTGGGTTTGCAGGGTGTGAGCCAGTGGGATGGTTTTGCAGGGCTGTGCAATGTACTTGTGTCCTGCCAATCTCTTATACTTGACCTTTACAAATGAACTGTGTATAGTTCTGATGCAAATAACTGTAAATGTTGCAGATGCATCGTAAATAATATATATCAGGGTGGTTATTTAGGCACATTATGTGCTATGTTTTGGACGCACAACATTTGTGCGTCTCTCTCACCCTCTGGCTAGCTACAGTAGCTCTTCAAACTTCTGACTCAGACATGAGCACGGCATGCCATGTCACTGCTGCACCCTTACAGGCTAGCTGTGAAGACCATGCCGAAGATGCGACGCTGGGATGCGGTTGCCTGTAGGTGTGATGCTACTGTAGCTCATTTTTTGGTGTGAGTTTACATGGTTTCCACTCTCATTTTGAGGCATGTTCTGTAACAACTTCATGAAGGATACACTTATCATGACATGGCGTTTTGAGTGATGTGTTTTTCTCGGGTTCCCAAAAAGCGGAACTTTTTAAAGTTGTCAAAAATAATCAGCAACTTAAACGTACAGTATTGTAGGATTATGATGGGATGTCAGGTGGCTGAGTGGTGAGGGAATCAGGCTAGTAATCCGTTCGATTCCCGGTCATTCCAACTGACGTTGTGTCCTTGGGCAAGGCACTTCACCCTACTTGCCTCGGGGGAATGTCCCTGTACTTACTGTAAGTCGCTCTGGATAAGAGCGTCTGCTAAATGACTAAATGTAATGTAATGATTAGCAGGTCACAGCTGTACATACTAAAATGATGAACTATCCCCTCCTGTTGGTTTGATATAATGAAACTAATCACTGTTAAATCATATGAACCAAAAATCTTTCCATTCCATAAGCTACTCCAGGAGCAGACTCAGTGTTTTGTTTTTTTTTAAGCAAAACTAGCTTAAGTATACAATATCAATGTATCTTGTAGCTGCATTTTTCCCTCAGCATGCCCTAAACCTTCACTGTCCAATATGGCTTCCAAAACTGGCTGCATTGAATGTATTAGTTCAGGGTATTGTGTTACATACAGCAAACTTCATGCATTGTGATTGCTGGCCATTTGTGTGCAAGTCGTCCATAATTTGATTTAACACCCCAAAAAAATGGTGTATACCAGTCCAAGACTGAGCTGTATTGCTATTGAACCAGACTATTGAACAGTATGTTACTTCTGTACAAGGATCGGTATGAAGCAGTGTGGAGGCGTGTGTGTTAGCTCTGTGGCCCCTATGGAGTGTGTGTCTGTGTTTCTGGATCATTCCTTTGCACTGGGCCTGGAAAGATGGTCTCCTCAATCTTTACCTGCTGTTGGCTGGTTCTCAGTGTCATCTTGAGAACTGCTTACCTACGAAGGAAACATTTATCGACAATGTCTCACTCCCTTATCAATGCTTGTGTAAATTATACACCCCAAAGCAGAGATAGTGATTGCACAGGATTGCCTGTGTTGCACGGGAGGGCGGGGGTGAACGCGTCTGTCATGTTAGGGGGTATTAAAAAGTGGGTACTAACTAATTATTTCAACATCTTTGTACATTGGTTTTAATGGGCAATTACCGCACAATTACTATAGCAATGCACAGCAATACACGTAATCACATGTTATTATTGTTTAGGAGGACTCAGATGAAGGACAGTTAGGGGGAAACGAGACTCTCCATGAGTAAGGGAATGTAGAATTTGTTTTAATGAAAAATCTACCTGACCGTAAAGGTCCAACAGACTTTTCTCACTTTTTCTTGAGATGCCTTGTATAACACCAAACCTTAATACGGTGTTAGCTACAGGGTAGTAAGATGGAAGTGTAGTTACCAGTTTTGAGGTCTGAGAGCCTCATGGCTACGTACATGGGTAAGTAGGCACCGTGTATTTTATTCCACACTCTGTGGGAGCAATGGTGGCGGCTGTGGTCGGAGGAACCATGGCTCTTGGCCGCCGTAATGAGAAGCATGTCCCTTCCCCATAACTCCTGCTGGGGGCTGTCTGTACCCCCCTACACCCACACACTGTGACTGGGAGACAAGGCGATACGACTACACGCACCATATGTGTCGACCACAAAAAGCGAAGCCATTACCAGCCCCACAGTTGAGAAATTGAAAGCAGGAGCAAGCCGGCCGCCCTCCAGCAGCATTGGGTTGGCTGTCTGGCCCTATGTTAGGAAACCCCAGTCAGATGGAAGTGTTCAGTGTTGCTGGTCTTGTTGACAGGGAGCCAGTCTTGAGGGGATGATGTCTGCATCTTGTCATCTACAAGCGGCTCCGCCTTCTGACCTCTCGTGCGCTGTGACTCTTGTCGACTGCTGGGTTTTGGGTTTGCAGGGTGTGAGCCAGCGGGATAGTTTTGCAGGGCTGTGCAATGTACTTCCTGTGTCCTGCCAATCTCTTATACTTAACCTTTGCAAAGGAACTGTGTATAGTGCTGATGCAAATAACAGTAAATATTGCAGATGCATCGTAAATAATATCAGGGTGGTTATTTAGGCACATTATGTGCTATATTTTGGACCCACAACACTAGTATCTGTACACAATGTATCTTCATAACATTTTGTATCTTGATACAATGTATCTTCATGAAAATCTTGATAAAATTGAAGATGTACCTGTGGACAGATCTAAAAACATATCTGTATGAACAACATATTCATGGAACACCACCAACAGAGGAGCTTGTCAAAGAGAGTTGGACATAAGTGGTGTTTCAGTAGGAGTCTCTCTCACCCTCTGGCTAGCTACAGTAGCTCTTCAAACTTCTGACTCAGACATGAGCACGGCAGGCCATGTCACTGCTGCACCCTTACAGGCTAGCTGTGAAGACCATGCCGAAGATGCGACGCTGGGAGGCGGTTGCCTGTAGGTGTGATGCTACTGTAGCTCATTTTTTGGTGTGAGTTTCCATGGTTTCCACTCTCATTTTGAGGAATGTTCTGTAACAACTTCATGAAGGATACACTTATCATGACATGGCGTTTTGAGTGATGTGTTTTTCTCGGGTTCCCAAAAAGCAGAACTTTTCAAAGTTGTCAAAAATAATCAGCAACTTAAACGTACAGTATTGTATGATTAGCAGGTCACAGCTGTACATACTAAAATGATGAACTATCCCCTCCTGTTGGTTTGATATAATGAAACTAATCACTGTTAAATCATATGAACCAAAAATCTTTCCATTCCTTAAGCTACTCCAGGAGCAGACTCAGTTTTTTTTTTTTTTTTTTTTACCAAAACTAGCTTAAGTATACAATATCAACGTATCTTGCAGCTGCATTTTTCCCTCAGCATGCCCTAAACCTTCACTGTCCAATATGGCTTCCAAAACTGGCTGCATTGAATGTATTAGTTCAGGGTATTGTGTTACATACAGCAAACTTCATGCATTGTGATTGCTGGCCATTTGTGTGCAAGTTGTCCATAATTTGATTTAACACCCCAAAAAAATGGTGTATACCAGTCCAAGACTGAGCTGTATTGCTATTGAACCAGACTATTGAACAGTATGTTACTTCTGTACAAGGATCGGTATGAAGCATTGTGGAGGCGTGTGTGTTAGCTCTGTGGCCCCTATGGAGTGTGTGTCTGTGTTTCTGGATCTTTCCTTTGCACTGGGCCTGGAAAGATGGTCTCCTCAATCTTTACCTGCTGGTTCTCAGTGTCATCTTGAGAACTGCTTACCTACGAAGGAAACATTTATCGACAATGTCTCACTCCCTTATCAATGCTTGTGTAAATTATACACCCCAAAGCAGAGATAGTGATTGCACAGGATTGCCTGTGTTGCACGGGAGGGCGGGGGTGAACGCGTCTGTCATCTGTAGCAGCAGACAGAGTGTCCTTTCATTCGCTCAACTGAAAGAGGGTTCACAGGGATTTAAGGGCCAGCATTGTTTGTGCTCTGTGATGCTTAATCACTTTTGATTGGACACCGTATTAAAAACTTTGGCTTGGAGTAGTCTGACTGAGGGCTTAGTCCTCCAGGAGGGCTGCTGGGCGGGACCATGAATAGGGGGACAGACAGGCTGCTTACAACAAGCGGAAAAAGTGGCTTCCACTGGCTTTGTGCTGGGAAGAGCGGAACAGCAAAGAAATAAAAATGAAGTCACTGCGAAAGGTTTCGAGACAGGAGCACATTCTGTGTGCTCAGGCGGCTATCTGTTTTAGAAATAGGTTCTCTTGTTTTTGAAACGCATACAAAATGGGAGTAAGACAAAATGGATCATTTTGGAGTTCAGAAAAATAAAACTAGGAACTGGACATTTAGGCTAGACTTCACAAATTGAACCTGGCCTGCTCTAAATTCTCCAGCTTGCTACAGGAACCAATAGCATGCTCTGCAAAGTACTTGACATAGGAAAATACTGCTGGTCTGTGTTGCTTAATGAGTACCTGTCAGAGGTAGGCATTTTGAAATGAGCATAATGCAGTAGATCTAGTTACTGGACTGGAAACACCACTCTCCACAATCTGCAATTGTAAAGAACGTTTCCCCTGAAAGAAGTAGTTGCAAATCATAGGTTACTCAAAATAAACTCAAACTGATCTCGCCGGTAACTGGCTTATTGTTCTTGTGGCTTGCATGTTGCCACTCTCCTCAGCGCCACGTGCGGTGAGTGTTTCAGCACTCCCTCACGCTAAGCAGCCGATGTGTCACAAACCAAGATCATTGGACAGAAAATGCCCCTCCCATATCAAATAATCCATCCTTCCCATGGCCTTGCATCTCAATCACAGAGGGCCTTGGTGCCATTCGAGACCCCTTACGTCTACCACTAAGAGGGTTCATTTCAACTGCTTCAAACATCAAGCAGATATAGAATGTTCCTAAACACTGTTGTGTTCAGCAAACGGCTGTAAATGTTCATTTATTCGGAGATAGAAGTTCAATTTAACATTTTTAACCGGACGCTAATTTCCAGTCTGTGGCTCAAATTGGAATTATCCATGTGTCCCACAACACTACAGTACATTCCAGTTTGGCACCTTACACCAAACTGTCTTCTGTGGGACATTCTGCGTAAAGTTACACCCTACTGTTGGGGTTACATGAGGCTAATGATGGAACAGTGTTTATCAGTTCAATACCTCCCACCAACCGAGCCGTAGATATATTTATTTTACCTCCAATGCTGCTACAGCTCAATACATACTGTATGTTTGTCTTGGATAGTGCTGTCTTCTAATCTGGATCCTGTTTAGCTGGCTAGCTAGTAATTGCTTTCTTCATGCTGCCAGTTGCTGCCTCTCAGTTCTCTACATATGGCCATTCCCCAGAGCATACGATGCCTCGAATGTCCAAAAGAAGAATATGCCCCTCTATCTCTACGCTACTTCGGAACCATAGACTGGAAAGCGCGTCAAATAAAGCTAATCCTCCGTGTGTCTGACTTCATCCCACTTTATTTGTTTGCTGCTTCCTGCCTGAGAGGGGATCCTCAAGTGACCCATAAGCCACCTCATCACAGACCCTCTAGTGACTTATAATAAGCTTTCATATGATCTTCTGTAGCTCTCCCATGCTCCTTTATAGTGTTTGATGGACTTTCTCTCATCTCACTACAGACTCCTGATAAGAAGTCTGGATGCCTGGCTCTCAACATTTTCTGTCTAACTTGAATGTGTACTTTACTGTTTATCCACATATCCAAGCTACACCCCATTAATTGGAATGAAAACCTGTCATGTAAATGTTGTTGTAGAACATTTGCTTCTTGGGAGTGACTTCCAAATGACAGTATAGTAGATTTACTACATTTCGTGGTGTAGCCTGTTTCTAGATCTCGAGAGTCATGCCAATTGTGTTGACTGAATGATTTATAGATGGGTGGATATCATTGTTTTTCAATTGGTAGTGTATTAATCAGGATAGTGTTGAGTATTATTTTAGTAAGCTGTAAGGATTTTTCTATTTACATGGCGAAGCTGCCGTTTGCATGTGACTGAAGTTATGGTGCTGCTGTATATTTGTCTTTTGAAGAGCAGACCTAATCTGTTGTAAAGCAGAAAAGTGCTCCTTTTACAAGGTGCTAATGACCTGCTAATTCTTGGAGTGATGCAAAGTGACCAGTTCCTTCTGCCTGGTGTTTATTAGCCATTGACATGTGGCCCTGTGGACACTAGAGTAAATACTCGGACCAACTTGTGTTTTCATCTATTTTGTTTGTAGGACCACTACTCTTAAAAACAGGTATCTAATTGGTTTAAAATTGGAAGAGGGTACTTTTTAAAAACGTTCTATTATTGTACTCTCGTGTAAATTTGCTTAATTACATTTTTTTGCATAAAAAATACTTACAGTATACTGCTGCCTCACAAATGACCTGACACTCCAGAGAGACTAACCAACACTGTTCCTCTGTTACCTGTGGTGTGACTGGCCTAGCTACTAACCCTTTCACCAAATACTAACCCTAACCCTAGCTGGAGGACTGGGTTGGACTACGTGGCTAACTGTTTCCTTTTCATTCTCACTTAGTCTGAGCGACATGCAGCACAGAGCTTGATAATAATTAGGTTTAAGCCTAGTTGTCTGTTTTCCACTCTTTTCAGAGAACCCTGAAGATGTGTTTATTGGTGGCTGTTGCTCTGGTTGTTGCGGTTGTGGTTTCCTCCGGTGAAACGTGTGCAGTGAGCGCTGGGTGAAACAAGAGGTGATTTAGTGCCTCATCACAATGTGGCCAGGCACTGACAACTGCTTCCTACCTTTGTGTGTCTGAGTGCTCAGGGGCGTTCAGCGGATACACAGTCGGGTCTCCATGGGTTTGGAGCAAGGAAGGAAGTGTGGTGTCAAAGGCGGTCGCTGGCCCTGGTATCTGGGCCATTGACACTTGCACCCTTAGAGGTTAGCAGCAGCTTAACTTGGAGGGTTAAGAACTAGAGTTTCTTCGAAACGACACAGTACTTCTGTACTGTACCAGTTGTAAGAACTCGTAACTCAGCTTTATCTATTGCAAATGTACTGTGTGATCAAGAAGTATTGTGGAAGTATTGCATAGGAAGTATTGTGGCCTGTTTGGACACAGTATTTTGAAAAGATTGCCCATTGTTTAGATTACAACAATTCCTAAAATTGTCATAATACCTAAAAAGACTACCAAATGTCATGTTTTTTTTGTTACAAATGAAAGAAGGGTTTAGGATGAGATGCATTATCTCATTTCAACTAGCATGGTTGCTAAAGCTAATCAACGCTAAGGCAGATAGTGCCTGGATTACCGAAAGGAATGTCTGCTACACAATCCTTCTACACTCGCAGTAAGTGCAAACACAAGCGAAATGTTCACGTTCCATTTAACATTCTTGATACAATTGAACTGATTTGAAACCTCGATGTAACACCACTTGGAAGGAACTCTTTTCTTTTACTGCTGGCTACAGATGCCTCGGCTGGAGCCTTGAGAGAAGCTATGCAGGCCCCAAGTTCAACGAGTACATGAAGCATATTTTCACTGAGCGTGCCTGAACCGCCCCCAACCCCCCACCTCTTCCCCGGCATACATACTTTTCCCTCCTCCTAAAGAGGACTCCCTGGAGACCAGGCTTTCAGGCTGCAGACTCAGCCCTGGAGACCAGGCTTTCAGGCTGCAGACTCAGCCCTGGAGACCAGGCTTTCAGGCTGCAGACTCAGCCCTGGAGACCAGGCTTTCAGCCTGCAGACTCAGCCCTGGAGACCAGGCTTTCAGGCTGCAGACTCAGCCTTTCAGTCTGTGGACCGACCTTACAGTCTGTAGACCTAGCCTTTCGGAGGCTCCGCAGAGGAAATACATTATGTGTAAAAAGAATTCCGTATGGGGACATATGATCTGTGTAATTATTTCTACTGGTAAAAACAGTCACTTTGTGTGCACTGTTCTGTTCTCTGTGCAAGGTATGACTAGGGAAGTTTTGCTTTAGATTTTTAGGAAAGTTTAATATTACGGCCTTGTTAAAGTTGGAACATTTAACATTAAAGCTAAAAACAATTGATACAAATCAATACAAACATGAACACAAATAATCCGAAATGCGCACTGAAATGCATAGATTTTAATTCTGTGTTTTGCATTAACTGATTTAATAACTTTTAACCATGGAACCAGTATATCTAGTGGATTACCAGGTTGATATAGAACTGTGAACTGTTTCACACAGGATTTCAGTACAGCGTTTGCTGTTGGAGTAGATCCTCTTGCCAGTGCATTTGGTTAAAGTGTCTGGAAGTCCTAGGCTGTTCCAGGTGCGCTTGTGCCAAGTTCAAGTGACTTGGACCAGGCACTGCACCACGAACAGGAAGTGTTTTTGCTGGACTGCCAACCAGTGAGGGGTGGGACTGTAGGCCAGCCATCAGCATCAGTAAAGAGATTTCATGTAAGGGTGGGTTAGAGTATGTTTGGCTTGCGTGGATTAGTGTGTGTTGGGTTAGCTTGGGAAGCGTCAGTGTTTGGGGGATTCCCCCAGATGTTGGAAAAACGCTAGAGGTAAAAATGATGACTGCATTTGATGTTAGCATACTTGGCTATTTAAAAGGTAGAATGTTTCCTGACTTTCCACGTTGTGAGGAAGGTGAAAAGACTGTCACTGTAAGTTCCAGGACACAATGGAACTGATTTAAAGTATGTGAAGGCAAGTGACTGTACTTCCCTGTACGAGCACAGGTGTCTTGGAATGTGGGTGTGTGTATGTTGCTCTCTGGTGTTTTCATGTGAGGAATGGTGAGGAGGGGGGCGGGGGGGGGGAGGGAGGGCGTGGGGCGATGAGGGAAGGAATCAAGTCACACTCAGGACACCGTGTGCAACGTTTTTCTTTCTTTTTTCGTCTCGGCCTTGAACGGCACCCTGCACGCCCTGTGAGAAACATAACTTCATTGAAACAGAGAACAGAACGGCCTGCGTGCCCTGGGCTGTTTACCATCCTAGACCGAACTGTCTCTGG
The DNA here is from genome assembly GCF_038355195.1 of Osmerus mordax. Taxonomy (NCBI): domain Eukaryota; kingdom Metazoa; phylum Chordata; class Actinopteri; order Osmeriformes; family Osmeridae; genus Osmerus; species Osmerus mordax. The sequence goes on along the minus strand of NC_090072.1, from coordinate 5,184,399 downwards.
CATAGCACTCACTGTACCACACCCCCCCACACCCCTCCTGTACCCCACCCTCTTAAACCTACCACTCCCTCACCCCTCTCCTATACCCCACACTTTTAACCCCACCACCCCCAACCCCCCCCTTCCTCTACCCCACACTCATGCTTCATTCTACCACCCTCACACCCCCCTCCTCTACCCCACACCACCAACAACCGCCGTATCCCCTCAACTTTTGCCATTGCCGCTTAGAAGTGAAAACGACATGCTCGTCTGAGTGGAAAGCAAAGCTTTTGGGGGCAGGCTGGGAAGTTGGTGTAAAGCCCCCTGTGGTCAGCCTGAGTGGACAAGCTGAGGAAGTGGAGGAAGGAGCTCTGGGAAGAGGGGGAGGAGGGAGGGTGTGTATGTGTGTGTGTGTGTGGGGGGGGGGGGGGGGAGCAGTAGCTGCAAAAGGGGAATTCATGTACGAACCCGAACTGTGGAAAAAGTGACTGCAGGACGTCATTCTGGCGTGCCTTGTCAACATGTTGGAGCGCGGGGCCGTCGTCCGTGTGAATATTTGCCGAGATCCTCATCTGGGAGCTTGTGGGAATGGCCGAAACAGTGCAGCGAGGACAGGGGAACTAACACCAGTCGCACCAGAGACTCGTCCCACAGCTGAATGTGCAGCAGGAGCAGATGGAGATCATGACTCGGCTTCTGTCAAGGTGCCTGTGAACACGCCAGACCCACAGAATTAGGCCACATGACAAGTGGCTTTGTTCTTCTTATCGGCACAGTCATTTGGCGGCAGTCCAAAATTTGCCGGCAAACAAAGACCTCTCGCATTCTTGTGAGGTTTGCCATAGCTGCGGTCGGTGAATGCGGTACCTGCACGATTCAGTATACTATTTGACTACATCTCAGTAAACCTATTATATATAATAAACATCAAAACATCTGTCTAAAGATCTAAATATATACTATTTTGCCCATTCAGATTTATTGACCGTACTTTTACTTTTAAGTTAGTTGGATGGGGGATGAAGCAGTCAGGAGCCGGGCACTGTAACCTGTCATTCTGACTCTGGTTGGATGTCAGCAAAGTACAATCATGTTTGCTCTCCTAACCATAACCACTGTGTGGATAAAGGATATATCTACTGTTATCTAATGGAGCGATAAAAACATAATGTAAGACAGTGTTACATAACAGTATGCCCTTGTAGACATGTACCCAGAGTAGAGAAACAGCCCCAGGTCTGGATGCAGGTGCAGAACCCAGGTAGCACCTCAGCAGGGAGTCAGAGCAGGGCGGGTGAAGGTGTCGTCATCTCAATCAGACTAAGTAAGCATGAGAGGAAGTGATTGGCGTGTACGCTGCTGAGTCCTTCAGCATTTGGTTCCTCGTTGCCTGAGCTGGCTTCACTCCACGGGTGCACTTCTGAAGTGCCAAAGCGAGCGATGTATTGACATTGCTCGTAAGCCTAAATCCGGAATGTGTGGGATTAACATATCATTAATAAAATGCCATATTCTATGGAAAACAGATCAACCCCAGATTGAAATGCTAGTCTGTGTGTTGCATTGTTTTAGGCTTACAAACAACACAATCGGAAAATAATTTTGCGGTTCCTCTCCCTGCTGTTGGCCACATAAACGGTTGCTCGGCAGCCAAACCACGTGATTAAACGGCTGCCTCTGACCTTTCAGTGTGGGCCTCCTGTTTTTTCTCACTCTACAAGCTGACATACCCATGCTGCTGTCTATTTACAACCGTTTCTTAACTCCTACCCACATCCTGCCAATCTTTTATCCTCTCCCTCTATCTCGAGGAAAACGTACTGTTCTGATACATTAAAATAAGTTGCTACCCACAGATGCAGAATAACAGTTTTGACCATTAGCAAGAAAACATCGTAGCCTAAAGTTGAGCAGTTCCAAGTGAATTCTTGTCTCTATAGTGTAGGACTAGGTAATGTCATGGGGTCTGGATGGAATCCAACAGGGGCTGTGTTGTTAAACGGTGGTATGGAGTCTTTCTTCCAGCGATCTAAAGTCCCGCCCACCTGCGGTGTGCTCTCAAATATTTGGCTTGCTTCAATTGCTACACATATCTAATTCTTTCTAGGGGGCTGTTTTAGACAGAACGCACACAAACGGTGCCCAATTGTTTGGGTGAATATGAACAAGAACAAAATGGAATGAATAAGCGAGTCCTGCGGGGAATGAGCCTGCAGTGAGATGTAACGGCAAAGAGAAACTGCTTTGACATCTGTTAGTAACAGCGCGCGATTAGAATGACACATTCAACTTGGTACTCTAGTTTTTCCACCTTCCACCCGTGTCTGGAACCATCAGCGGCGGCACAGCCAGGAAGATCTCCCAACGCGTTCTCCATTTGTGTTGGGGCCAAGAACTCCTGTTTGATGGGACACAATGCGTGATCCAATAACTCCTTCAACATTCCAATTAAGGTGTGTGTTTGTGTGCTGCTCTGCTGGCACAGACAAGTACAAACAGTGGCACGGAGAGGCAGGGCTCCTCCGTGGCCTGCTGCCCAGCTGGAGAGGAGCCAGTCTGGCAGGGCACGGTCCGGTCCAGCACCCTGTCACCCTGGTGCTGCCTGTCTGTTAGAGCACCTTGTCACCCTGGTGCCTCCAGCCTGTTTTTGCTGGCGGGACCCTTCTAGGTGTTCAACACTGTTATTTGTGTGTTCGAGACCTAAATCCAAGCCGTGTGTTTTTCACTGGGCCTTCTCGAATGTACAGAATGATTTCCTGATGTCCCTGAGATGTTTTGACCACATGACCACAAGGAACAGTCACCGTGTCATAATATAAACTAATAGAAGAAAACAGACCTTTTTGAAATCACTTAAGAATTTAGAGTGGTTAGAATGTAATCCTAACTGATGCTGTCAGAGAACGATTTTCGGTGTTGGTCCTGTTTTTGGACCGGAATGTCTTCAAGGAGAACTGGAGATTCCCAGAGCTGAGAGCTCTCTGTCTGCCTTCCTCTCTGTCTCTCTCTCTCCCTGTCTCACCGAGTTAGCGGAAAAAAGACTTGGAGGTTTAAACTGTCTCTCTGTGGCCTCCCAGGGGCCTTAGAGGCAGGGGACCTCCACATTTGTCTGGTAATTATCCAACTGGAGGGGCGAGAGGGAGGGGGGGGGGAAGAGTCACATCACACAGCCTCTCTGTCAGGGCCTGTCTGGGGGTTGGGGAGGTTTTGCGCCTCCTCTCACCTCCTCCCTCCCTTTCCAGATTTGCCTCCATTGAGCAAGACGGCACATAATCGTCCGCCATGATCCCACCCCCCTCCCACTCCAGACTAGCCCCCCATTGCTGCATTCACAGCTACTATACACCCATCCGGTGGACGGCAGCCCCTCTCTCTCTTCCCAGCCTCCCCCCCCCCAGTCCCCCCCCTTTTTCCTCTCCTCTTAACTACTGGCTAGGAGTTAATAGACTGTGTTGGCTGGCCTCCAGACGGTGAGTGTCACCTCATTAGCCTAGCGGCTAGCCCCCAGACTGGAGGGGGGGGGGGGTGGATGGGGCTACTACAACGGAATGTCATTGGTCCACCCCCTCCCACCCCACCCCCCTCCTTCTATCCTCCTCACCCACGACCATGAATGAGAAACATGCATGCATAATGAGTCTATAGTCTGGCACTCTCCCTCTCTCAAGCATCCCTTCTTCGTCTTGTCTCGCCAAAATAGTTCTTCCTTTCACAGGCCAAGAGTGAGCTTCTGTGAGACATGGAAACTGTCTCTCCGTATCCCCCCCTGTTCCTCCTTTGCGCTCATGAACGGCTCGGTGTCCACACAGGGAAATACATCGATCGAGCTCTGTCCATTTCAGTAACAACTGACCTCTGTCCAACCTTTGACAGAATTGAACATTGTTTTTTACCTATATTTTCTCCGCCATTTCAGTTTAACAGTGAGGCTCTTTTAGTTCATAACACAAACAGTGTGGTTCATCTTTCGGATGATCAAGTCTGACTGAACATTCACACGACTCATGAAAAACGAGTAATGTCAAGCCATATACTGGTGCTTTGTCAGTCATCGTTGTGTAGCGGGAAGAGTGGGAGATGGACAGGCTGGCATGGAAATTGTTCAAAGGACAGAAGAGCTTCTGTGTTCTGTTGTCTGCAGCACAACCACAGAAGAGCACACATGCAAAGCACTGCTCAGACCTCGACTGGAGTGTGTGTGTGTGTGTGTGTGCGGTGCTTGTGGGTGTACTTGTCTGGGAATATGTGCGTCGATTTCTACGGTATTTGTGTATCGATGCATCATTGGCTACCTGAGTGAACTTGTAATTCAAGTCAAGTCAAGTACATCTGGTGTTTGTGTGCTTCCTTGCTGTGTCTGTCTGTGTATCACCAGCCCTAGCCTGGGACGATCCCACTAGCCTGGCAGGCCTTGTTCTAGGGATCTGCTCTGGGTGATTGTGGGCGACTCCAATGTTTGTTGACCTGAATGAGAAGTCTGCTCTCTCTGACGCTGTGAAAGCTCACCTCTTTTTACTCCGTGAGAGTTGATGGGGGAGACAGTGTCGACTGTTGAAACTTTCCAGGGAGAGACGCGTTCTTTCATGTTATTAGTATGCACGTTCCACAAAACACACACACACGCACGGGCGCAACTGAGTTGTTATTTGCTTGGTTGAACAAAGATTTGGTCATTGTTATTAAACCAGTTTTAGTGTTCATTTGAGTTGATTTTCTTTTGGAAGCACTGGCCTGTGTCATGCTTTTTGCCATGCATGTTTTTGCTTCCCTCGGTTGGTCATGAAGCCTTAAGATGGCCGCCAGGAACACTGCAACATCTTCCTTATTTCTCTTCAAAAGGTTTCTCCTGTTAGCCAAGTGAGGTGCCAACCTTTTAAGAGATGCTACAGTAGGCATACGTTTAAGTGTTGTTCAATGGCAGACGGAAGCTGCCTGCCTGCTGGCACACAGCGCTTGTCATGATAAAATCCTCCCACCACCTCTCTCTGCTGATACTCTCCCCCTATCTTTTGTTTTGGTTGTTTGGGTAACGGCTCTTTTTGATAAAGGCCACTTTGTTTATTCAACAAAGCGAGGCTGAGAGAGGGAGAGAGACAGAAACAGAAAGAGAGAGAGACTGGGACAAGACTGGGCGAGAGAGAGAGATGAGGGAGAGAGATAGATGGATAAGGAGAACTCAGGATAAAGATTTTGTGGGGGAATGATGATGTCAAAAAAATTCTAGACATGGTGATATTATCACCATATTATTACAAAAACAGCAATTAAAGCCATAAGATAATAGAAATTTGAACAAAGTAGCAAGGACGAGTAAGGAGACTGTACATGTGCAACACTTGAGAGAGCTGACTGTGCCGCTGTTGGAAGCAGGCCCACATAGTGAGGTCATCATGGCAAAGCCGTGAAAGATAGAAAACAGGAGCTGAGGAAGACATTGAACATATCACAAATACACACACACACACACAGGCAGTCAGACAGCTTGCTCTCCTAACAGTGCAAGCTCAGCCAAATTGCTCGAGGAAGACAGAAAGTGTGGCCACATCAAATATTTACACTAGCACAGCTGTATTGTTGAAATATTATTGTCTGAGCGGTCCCGTAATTAGGGAGATATTTTCTCCGGGAGCTCCCCCCCTCTGCCCCTCCCAGGCTGTTGAAATGCGTCTTGGCTGTGCAGCCGTGCCTCTGGCAGCCACAGCTATACATGTGCTACAGACCCGCTCTGCATCTAAAATGGCTGCCAGACGGGTTTCTCCTGAAATGTCGACGGTATGCATCTGCAGCTTGTGTGTGTCCTGTTTGTGGGAGAAGTGTGTGTTTGTGAGCTGAAAGTTTTTGAAAACTGTCTGACTTTTTGTCCTCACTACGAGCGAGCGAGTGAGTGAGTGTGTGTGTGAGAGAGAGGGGGAGAGAGAGAGAGAGAGAGAGAGAGAGAGAGAGAGAGAGAGAGAGAGAGAGGGGGGGGGGGGGGGGGGAGCGAGATCGGGGTGTGGGGAAGTGTTGGGTGGGTTAGGAGCTTGTCAATATGGAAAGAAAGAAATTGGTATGATGCCAAAAGATGATGGGCTGGGTAGAAAATACTTTTTTAAAATAAATTCAGGAAAGTGAATCACTTGGGCAAAGAGACAGACAGACATACAGTGGAGGAGAGTATTGACGAAGCCATTCTGTTGCTTTTTCTTCTAGCTACTTCTAGTTTGTTTCCATGGCATAGTAGGTGTTTTCCCCCTTAAAGAGCCACATACTGGATGAATACTCCCCTTTTTTGCCACTGCTAAACGCTGAAGAAGAGCAAAGAGCTCAAGAAAAAAGAGTTTTTTTCTGACTTCATGGACAAGTGTTTGTTTAAACAAGTAACAGGGCTGCCAAGAATGTTTTTTTTTATATATGGCTCTAGTATTTGCCTTAATCAAGCTGGGCCAAGCTCCCAGTGCTTAGCCCAACCTTGCAGGCATCCACGGCTTATTGTATAGCTTACTGTTGTTTATTTGAAGACCGGTGGGTTCTTTCTCCTACTGTAGGTCCACATGACTTTTCTGCAAACACATTTGAAACTGAATCCCAGTATTCCAAAGGTAGCATATGGCCGGTAGATGCCGATGATGATTTGGTTCTCATGTGTGAATTTCACGGTTATCCCGAACGCCATGTGGGTATCGATGAACTTGGCTACTGCTCTCATAGCACCACGCGTCCTGTAAGGGTCTGGGGTAGAAAGCAGCCTGCAGGTGAAAGGTCAGGTGGAAGGGGGATTTCTGTCTCTCTCGAATGTGAAGCCCTCCAGCTGAGGGAGTGCGGTTGAGAGACACACCAGATGCCCATGTCAACTCCTCCAGGTGACGCCCCCTGGTGGTTCCCACTGGTGCCACACAAGGGTTATCAGTTGAAGATGGTGCATCCTTTCTCTAATTGCCAGAACCATCTGCTCCTTTGTCATGGTTGCCTGTTCCCTCATAATGAAAGCCATAGTCTGTTCAAAAAAGCCTTTTCCTCTCTCTTTCTCTTTCTTTCTTTCTTTCTGTCTTTCTCTCTCTCTCTTTCTCTCTCTCTCTCTCTCTCTCTCTCTCTCTCTCTCTCTCTCTCTCTCTCTCTCTCTCTCTCTCACACTCACACACACACACACACACACATGCCACACACTTACAAACACACACACACACATACCCCTCTCTTTCAGGGAAGAGCAGTACAGTTGGCAGTTGTAACTAGACTGATGGATGGGTCTGAAAGTGGTTGGAGACCGGGAGGTGTCAGGGCGGGCAGGGAGAAGCCGACACTAATGTGCTTCCAGGTACACCGAAACACACGTTTAAAACTCCTCTAACAGCTGTCAGGCCTGGGACAGATTTGTAGGAGTTTGTTGTAAACATTCTGTCGAATCAGAGGACGTTTTTGTAATGGAATAATAATAATAATTCAGGTAATTCTTTAAAAAGCATATTAAGAAATTACCTTTGATTTTTCATCCCTGCTTGCTGTAAGAGAATATTCAGGGTTAAACTTACAATTTTTTTTCCCCTTAACGTATGCTGTTGTTCCCTCCCTACTTTGTCATTGTTGAGCCTCAGCCAAGAACATTCCGTTTTTGCAGTACTGTTTAATGGTCAAATTTAGGAGGGGGTGGGGGGGAGCGAGAAAGAGGGGGAAAATAAATCTCAAGTTTTTTCCTCTTTCTCTCAAAATGTTCTCCTTCTCTCTCTACTTCTGAGATGGAGATTATTAAAACTTTGTTGGAAAGCAGTGTTGCTTCGAGGAGAGGCTATCTGAGTCCACGCTCTCCTCTTTCTCTCTCTCTTCTCTCTCTCTCTCTCTCTCTCTCTCTCTCTCTCTCTCTCTCTCTTTCTCTCTCTCTCTCTCTCTCTCTCTCTCGTCCTTGCTCTTCGTGTTAAAGACGTAGATCATATCTCCCTTGTGGTTCTCAGTGTGCACTCGGAGCACGTGGGGCCTGTGTAAATCATTTAGGAGGGTCCGGTCGTTCCCAGCTGGTAACTGCTCGACACTTCAGTCACGTGCTTCTTTTTTCTCCATCCTGGTTGACGACTCCTGACCTAACTTAACTACCCCTTGTACGCACACCCACACAGACTGCACACACCCAGAAAATCTAAATGGGCAGATGTGAGCAAACCATTTTTTAACCAAAAACTCATCAATCGTGTATAGAATAGTCTTGCGGTCAAAGCTTGACATGCTGGTAATGGTTAGTATGGCGTAGTGGTTAGACTGCTAGACAGGGTAGCACTTGCAGGGCCTTGCAGAGGTATTGTGAGGTAACGTTATAAATCACAGGATGTGATACCACAGCCGTGCACTTCTCCCGATGGGGAGAATTCCACTCGTGTTTCAGAGCATGTCCGTCCCTCCCCCTGTTCTGTTTGGTGCACGGCAGGGCCGGGTGCAACACCTCCCCCTGACCCCGGCAGAAATACCCACAATTCCCTACGTTTCACCGTTTACTTTTATAATGACCTAAGTAACCATAGTGTCTCTCATTTTGTTGACACGAAAGCATACAGTCACCATACAATCTAACCTGATTAAACAGTCAATCTGGTGGGACTTTAGAGCCTTCTTAACTATGAAGTCTTCAGGCCGATATGTTTGTGACATAATGTCCTTGTAGTTGTCAAAAGTAATTCGACTTTCACATACTGCGTGGTATTTCTTAAACAAACTACCAATTGTGGTCTTTTGTAAATCCCATCTTGTTCTGTTATTGTATTTGCAGACTCACGGCAGTCAGGAAGTCCGAGTAACAATGAGCCAGGCAAGAACCCTCCAGGTATGTACCTTGCCAGTAGTCCAACCCTTATTCTATCACTTTATTGTAGTACAATCCAACAGTTAACATTTTACTTTGTGCTGACAGTATTCATTTACATTTACATTTAATCATTTAGCAGACGCTCTTATCCAGAGCGATTTACAGTAAGTACAGGGACATTCCCCCCGAGGCAAGTAGTGCCTTGCCCAAGGACACAACGTCATTTGACACGGCCGGGAATCGAACCAGCGACCTTATGATTACTAGCCCGATTCTCTAACTGCTCAGCCACCTGACTCCCCAGTATTCGCTTTAACTTTAGAATATTGACCAGGTAATGTGCAAATACTGCCGTCTGGCAAGAGGTATCGAAGCATTCGGGTCCTCACGGCCAGACTGTGGAACAGTTTCTTCCCCCAAGCTATCAGAATACTCAACACTCAGGGACTGGTCTGATACACACAGACCTGTACACCCTCCAACGTTAGAGTTGGACAAATTGCACTAAATTGTTCTTGGTCACTTTATACTTGCTACCTCAATATTGTCCTGTCTTCTGTATAAATATACTTGTACTTTATATGGGAATGTAGGTCTTAGTTAGTCTGTGTTTGTCCTACGTTATTTTTATGTAGCACCATGGTCCTGGAGGAACGTTGTCTCCTTGCTGTGTATTGTACTAGTAGTAAGTAGTAAACTACTACTACTACTACTACTACTACTAAAATATTTGCCGTCCAAATATAAATATTGAATTGGCATTGCTCGAAAGGGAAAGATTGAATATTACCGTACCACTCTTGAAACCAGCGTACTCGACATGTGAGTGTGGAAGCCAAGTGGAAGGACATTAAAAACCCTTGGCCTGTCTTTCTCCTAGGCTGACCTGTGCTATGTCATCATGGGCCAGGAATGAAAATAGAGGAAAGCATAATTAGTTTTCTACCTCAAGAGCAGGTTCTGCGTATCGGGCTGCCAAGTAAAACACAGCAGTGAGCCAATGACTCAGACCCTGGGAGGGCTCCCATAGTGACACAGTTCTTTCTCCAGCCCACTGGCTTGTGTGAGGCCTAAGAAACAGGGCTTGTAGCTGCCAGCCCACTCTCATGCCTCATATCTTACTGTCATATCTGAGCAGTAGGCCTACATGCTTATTGGTGCGGTGAAGTCAATGACTGTCTGGAGGATGTAAGAGATCCTGTCTGGGTTGTGATTTTGAATACTTGGCGGGGCATCTATACAACGTACTATATGCTTCAAGACAAATATATTGTTATTGGTTGATGATAGCATCCCTTTTAAGTGAGAATAATACGGTTTTGATCCCAGATCTGCTGACGCATTACAGATACAGTCTGTACACTACCACCATCTACTGTATGTCCTTTATTGTATTGAAAAACTCACTGTGATCAACATTGTTTGGCCTACTGCATCAGATTTATATAATACTGACACACTGAGAAAATAATGTTTCATGTCTCTTTTGTGTCTACAGTTTACTTGGAAGACAGCTTCATTAAATCAGGAGTCTTCAGTGTTTCAGAGCTGGTGCGAGTCTCCAGAAGTAAGTATCGCCCGTGTGGAAACCCTCCCTACTCCTGGAGCCTTTCTGAGGGTTCTGTAACTATCCTCCATACTTTTGGTTCTGTAACAGCCCTCCATATTGTTGGTTCTGTAACAGCCCTCCATATTGTTGGTTCTGTAACAGCCCTCCATATTGTGGGTTCTGTAACAACCCTCCATATTGCTGGTTCTGTAACAACCCTCCATATTGTGGGTTCTGTAACAACCAAGCAGGGAGCAGCAGTGTTGCAGTAAATCCAGTTGAGCAAGTCCACCCTTCTAGAACACGGGAGAAGTGCCTTTATATCTGCATGTTTGTGTTTGTATAGACATGCCTGCCCTCGTGAACACGAGGACCGATTCCAGGAACCTCTGTTCTCTGCTAGATGAGGACAGCGCTTCCCTAAGGCATCATGTAGCTGGAACACCTTCCCTGCAGGATAGGGTGGCCTGGGACATTCCCAAGTAGAACACAACACTTTGTGAACCAACTCATGGTTTTGCCAAGTTAAAGAGGGCAACGTTCTTCATTATGGTCACCAATGTTTTAGCCAGCCACAAATGTAATATAGCTAGTCAGTTGATTTAGCTTTGATGAGTTAGAACAAGCCTTTTGATACGGATGGGCTTCCGCTGCAGTAACTTAAACCTGCCAAACATTTGACATGCTAATTATTTGTCTTGTAGCCAAAGTTAGCCCTTTTTCTTGTTGTAGAGAGACAGACAGAAAGAAAAGAGAGAATGTTGCTGGTTCCCCGGGGTAGAAATCCCATGGCCAGGGCATGATTGGAGGTTGCCCGTGCCAGTTTAGCGGCTGCCGCAGCTCATGCCAGCGGTGAACCTCAGACCACAACAGAGAGCACCACACACTTCAGTCTGTCAGTGACTCCCAAACCAGCCACACGGCGCTCCACACTGCACTCCCTCTCAAGCTGCTCTGCAGTCAGGCCGCTCTCTGCTGCGTGGGACTCCCAAACCAGCCACACGGCGCTGTTTCTCCAGCTGCGTCTCTTCAGTCAAGAGAAAGACGGTGCAGCACAAATGTGTCTTCAAAGACTTTCCTCACCTCCCTGAAACAATGCTCTTACTTCAAGCCGGAGAGACAAAACAAGCTTCACTGTAAAACTATACGTGTTTACAGTGAGTGTTATAATGCAGTGTTACAGACTTGGCAGTTGATGATTATACTGTTTAAGTACTTGACCAAATTAGTGAGGACTTATTTGAATGTGCCAGCTAGAGATGGGACCAATCTTAAGGCTGTTGGGTTTGGCTGCAACCCAGTTTTTTTCATGAGAAGAAGGCAGAATATTGCTGGGAATGTACACATGCAAACTCAATGTCATCCTCACCTTGGTGGAGTTCCATGTTATATGTCTGTAATTGTTGGGTTACTGGAATTGTCATCATCATTATTTTTCACTTATTTGGATTAATCAAAGTACATTCTTTTGGTATTTCTGTTTAAATGCCAACTAGCCTGCATTTGTAAAGATATTCAGATATTTCAAAGATAATTACTTAACTAATATATTCTTTTCACCTTGATTATATACAGCAGTGAAAAAAAAAAGGAATAGTACAACAAGAACACTTGTACTGCGTGAATGACAAACACGGACATGCTAAATGACTAAAATGACTAAATGTAAATGTTCTCTTCTCTTTGTTGTGTCTACAGCTCCCATCACCCAAGGAGCAGGGGTGAACTTCTCCATGGCAGACATGCCTAGTCAGCCGTACTACCATGACCTGAACTCCAGCGTGGGGCTGCACCGCTCCCTCTCCTCCCCGCCTGGCAGGTCAGTCTGCTGGCCTCGCTGCTCACACATGAACCCCCTTTGTTCTGGTTCACTTAAATACCATAACCATCCACTAGAGCAATGGTCTTCAACCCTGGTTCTCAGGGCCCACTGACCTTTTTTTATGTTTCTCTGCTCCAACACACCTGATTCAAATGAATGGGTTGTTATTAAGCTCAGGTGTGTTGGAGCAGGGAAACATCTAAACATACCAAGCAATGGGCCCTGAGGACCAGGGTTGAAGACCACTGCACTGGATACTAGAACATGGCTGTCAAATACGGACACATATGCAACATCAGGTCGCACGCTCCGACAGTGCATGTGACTGAACGTGACTTAACTCATGATATCGATTGATTTGATCTTGAAAACACTTCATATAATGTGTGCTGGTTACATCTGACCTGTTCTTCGTCCCCCTTAGCAAAAGGCCCAAGACGATAAACATTGAGGAGAGCATGGAGACGAGTCCCCCAGGGCCAGACTTCTACTCCTCCCCCAGCTCTCCAGCCAGCGGCAGCAGAACCTGGCACGAGAGAGAGCAAGGTGACGAGCCGCTCAATGTGAAATGTGCCACGAAAGGGACGGAGAAAGGAGTCTCATTTTTGATCATCTCTCGATATGTATCCTCTACTACCTACAATATGTAGGACAGAAATGTGCCTTTTATTTTGAAAACGATACAATTTTGAAGTGAGGTAGGTGTGGTTTGAAATAGCTGTAGATGTGCATGTTGTTGGCTCAGTCGCTGGGCCTGCCAACCCTACCAGTAACAGAGCGAGAGAGAGAGGCACACAGAGGGAGTGAGAGAAGAGAAACAGAAGGGAAGTAGGGAATCTCTTGAATCCTCTTTGGCCTTGTCCTCTGCTGGCTGGAGAGTTCTTCCTCTCATGATGGGGTCGATAGATAAGCTAGGTGGCGGAGCCTGAACAGCAGTGCAGGGAACGGTATAGAAAGAGATAGGGTGCGAGATGGAAAGACAGAGAGAGAGCATCCCAACATGTCACAGCAGCACCATTGTTGTTAGCATGTATGTCAAGCAGTTACTCCTTACGCAGACCATGGAGAACTGCAGCATCCATAGGGTTTAAACCGCTTCTCTCACGCAATGGAGCGTTTGATGTAACACACAAGCTTTTCTGGAAGCGGGTTGAGGTGTGTGAGGAGTCCAGAGGTACTGCGTGTTGAGGACGATGAAAAGTTGTCCCACTGAGATCGTTTGCGTTTGTGTTCCCCAGCAGACATGTCTTCTCCCACCATGAAGAAGCCCGAGAAGCCCCTCTTCAGCCCCACCTCCTCACAGGACTCCTCCCCCAGACTCAGCACTTTCTCCCAGCACCACCCCGGCCTAACAGGGGTAGGACACAGTGGTAAGCTCTGGAACCGATCCCTCGGGCAGCAACTTAGACCCATTTGACCCACTTAATTCACGTTTGCCGACCCAAGTTTTCTTTTGATGTCGACTCACGTTTGTGCTGTCTTCGGGAAGCTCTCATTCGCTCTGTTCTCTCCTTCCTCTCTTTGTGATGTCAGTTATTTCGACCCGGAGTCCCCCTCCCCATTCGCCTCTGCAGTTCTCTGCCTCTGCCATTCTGCCCCCGGCCCCGGCCCCCTACTTCTCACACCCCACCATCCGCTACCCGCCTCACCTCAACCCTGCCGACTCGCTCAAGAGCTACGTGCCACCGTACGACCCGTCCAGCCCGCAGAGCAGTCAGGTTGGTAACACCATCGGCAATTTCATAAAGATAGAAGCAGCTTTTCCTCATTAATGTATTGTACAGTTTGCTGCTTCCAATTGGTCTTTTGAATAGGGATGGGGGAAATACGTGACTTGTATCACTGTACGTTTACCAATGTTGGTTGGGGGTTTTAGCTTAATTAAATAGTGGGTTTTGTGATGGTGAGAGGGCTCACACATGACACATTCTTACGTGTTGAAACACTTTAAATAAAAGGTTATGATGTGGCTTCAGCTCTTTCCTTCTCATAAAAAGGAAACCGTAAAGTAAAGTAACTCAATATTCAAAAGTAAACAAAGGCAACAAAAAAAAATCATAACAAATTTACAGAAGCGCATAACTTTGTGTTTATTTGGTATTTACGATCAAACAGTGGACTTTCTGCATTGGGTTTAACACTGAGTCTAGTGTTTGAGAGAAAGACAGGGGGGGGGGTGGATCTCTATGAGATGAGAAAGCCGTGAGATATTTATGTGAGTTTTATATCCCCGCTGTTCTCACTGTAAACAAAGGGCCCATACACGGCCAGATCGCCAGATCTCGAGAGAAAACCGCAGGGAATCATAAAGGTCGTAAATATTTGCCGTTGCCGGGGCCCGGCTCTTTTACAGAATTAACTGGCCCTCTGCTGGGGTGCTAGCAGGAGGGGGGAGGGGGGAATCGAGGGGGAAGGAGGGGAGGGACGGGAAAGGAGGAGGAAGGGGGGAATGGAAGGGAAGGGAGGGGAGGAGGGTGTGGGGTGGGAAGGGGAGGGAGGGATGGGAAGGGAGGAGGGTGGGGAAGAGAGGGAGGGAGAGGAATGGAGTGGGGAGGGAGGGAGGGAAGGCATGATGGAAGGGAGGGTGGAGGGTTGGACGGTGGGGAGGGAAGAGGGGAGAGAGGGGGGACTCTGCAAATAACACAGCTCCTATAATGGACGGGCGCCAGGATGTTTTATGCTTTAACGCAGATTATATTACACTCTAATTAAACTTTCTATTCACATTTGAAGGAACCCTGTAGACACGATTCTTTTCCATAGAGGCTGTTTGAGGTTTGAACTCAGGGCGCAGAGGAATGAACTGAAGACTGTCTCCAACTGTCTGCAAGAGTAGTTCCCCCCGCCCCCCCAAACCTCACATTCCCTGACCAAAACCCGCCAAACACCTAGATAGATCATTTTTAATAGTTATTTTATATGAATAAAACTTTTCTTCTGGTAAAAAAAAGTTTTTGCTCAGTGTAAACTTGGATGTATTAATACTTTGATTCTACACTATTTTGTGTAGATACCAGATACCAAATGCACAATTGTATATATTGTTAAACAATATCATGTTTAAAACAGTTACTGTAGGTAACATCTAAAGCATCTCATTTTTCTCATCTCATCAAGTCATCTGTGATAAACATAGTAAAACAGAAATTCCAACTATTATTTCACTACAATTATCTTCTAATAAGTAGTGGAATAGTAGCAATATTAATACAACAAGTATTCCAAGCATCACACAATCCTTCCAATCCAATACTCATTCCTTTTGTGAGACCAAAGATCAGGGTGCAGAATGCTGTTGTGTGACCTGTCTTGTCTCCTGTTCCCTCGCAGCCCACCAGCAGTGGCCAGGGGGGGGGGAAGGTCCCAGGTCACTTCACCCCAGTCCTGGCTCCCTCTCCTCACCATGGATCTGTGAGGCCTGTGTCTCTCTCCATGCCAGATACCAAGCCCATCGCCACATCATCAGAAGGTGGGTCTTCTCTTCCCCACGGCGTACTACTCATTTACAAGTTGATCACTCATATCTGGTTTTCACCTCATTTGAAATCATGCCTTTCATTTGAGGAACTTTCACTTTAGCACCCAATGAAGTAAAACTTCATTTGATAGCTTATGACTAATAACCTTAAGGAGTTCAAAAGGAACATTTTCTCCAACTCTATAATCGTCTAAAATGTGTATTTGTGTATTCGTTAGGCTACTCAGCCCCAGGCACCCCGACAACCAATCGTTTTGTTGGACTGAGCCCCAGAGACCCCGCCTTCCTGCATCAACAACAGGTGAGACGTTGAACCCTTTTACACAAACCCTCCATCTCAAAGGACAAGACATCATCCCTTTTCTCTGATCCGAAACAGCCACTGTACGTACAGTACAGAGATACATTAACAAGTACTACAGTCACTATACACAGCACACCATACCTGCCCTGACTCTGTGACATCCCTATTTAAATCAAGAAGACCATTTGAACATGCATGCGAGGTGATCGTAGTTTGAAGGAACAGTTTCCAGATTTAGGAGTTTGCAGTTGGACGGTGGATTTTACGATCCACACATTTGTGACTTTATCTAATAAGTATGTTACTGTATATTCTGTATGGGCAGAATATACAGTTCCCCCTCCATTCTTTGTCTTTGTGCAAGTCTTTAAGATATTTAACTGTGTAACTGGCATCAATTATGTTGTCAAAGGTTGAAGACATATTTGGTGCTCGCATTCTTGTGGCTTTCTCTCTGAAACAGTTCAGAAACTACAGGTCTTATTCTAAGAGATCAGTATGTCAGTTTGAATAGCTCTCTTTAAGCCCTCTAAAATGATTGATGACACAATCTATCAGGAAGAAGACATTGGAGAATAGTTTCAGTTAACATACAAACAATTGTATTTCATGTTGTTGCTTAGCGTGGATTGCTTTGTTGAGGATTTTTGCATTGCCTTACAAACAAGGCTGCAATTTGCTCATGGCCTTGAAATATTGTAGAAAAGGTTCCATAACCCATGTTGTGTTCACTGTAGTTAAGATTGATGTCATAACGAAAGACACACACACAGCTGGACTGTTTGGTGGTGTTTGGCGTCTCGGGGCTGTCGTTGCGGTGCCTGGGCCCATGCTGCGGCTGGAGTGTGTGAGGTTGGGAGTGTCGCGGCAGCTGGAGTGTGTGAGGTTTTGAGCATTGCTGTGGCTGGAGTGTGTGAGGTTGGGAGCATCGTGGTCCAGAATGGTGGGAAAGGGTGTGTTTCGCAGCCAGCCCCTCCTCGTCAAAACAGCTGGTCCGCGGCCAAGGGTTTTCCAACCACAGCTAATTGAATGCATCTGCATGCGGCTACATAATAATCACTGGTTTCTCCTCCGCCTGGTTTCCTCAGCAGATGATGACAAAGCCTTCCTCTGTTGCTCTCCCCAGTTTGGCTAAGGTAGAGCAGGCGGAAAATGTGAAGTTTTGTTAATGATGGGATGTTTTTTTCCTATGATGGAGGATTATTTGGCCAGTGTTGCCAGAGTTTGTAGTCTGTTCTTTCTGGTAGCCGTGCTATGTTTATCCGACAAACTAGTGATGTCACTACTTCTTACAAGTTTCACTCCTAGCTAGACAGTACCACCGAATTAATTTGGACTAAAAGCAAACAAATTTTTGAAAATAGTATTGGCAACACATTACATTAAGGTTACATCAAGTACCATGTAACTACATAGCAATGTCTATAATAAAATGTTAGGTCCATAGGAATTTTTATTTAAATAAATAGAATTAAATGTAAGCAGTAGAGGTCATTACAAAAGGGTAAGAAGGGGCAGTATGGGGGAGGGGTATAAGGGATAAGTGGATGTTGAAAAGGGGCAGCTGAACATGAATGAAAAAACAAACATCCGTGGGAAGCCAAACCCGTCCCATACCATATAACCTGCACTGCTAAACCTGAGGATCAATTTAGCACTATAAATATAGGTCCAATATGTGGTTGGGTTGGAAAAAACTGCTCTTTTACACACAAAAAATCTAATCGTTATGATAATTAATTGTTTATATAATAGGCCCATCCCATGAATTTACATTTATCAAAAATCCTTTTGTCATCGTATCAAATTAGGTTAGGTACCAACCAGGAACTCCCAGTGATACTGTAAGTAACTGAACCATCATGGATGCTACTATACAGTATGATCCAATGAATTGGCCTAAACCTCATCATCGAAACGTAAAACCATTAGTAACACGCCAACAAATATATACATACAGAAATCTATAGATCAGTCTAATAAAGATGGATCAATATGTGGACGAGAGAATTCCCATGTAGTTAGTGTGCAAATACCTGTAGGGCAAAGTTCCTTGCGTGGACATGAACATGTACACCTAGTTTTATTATGATAGTTTAGACTCCCTTTCAAGTCACACCCATTTGGCCAATATTGGCCATGTTATTTGAGATACGTGAAAGGATATTTGAAGTTGTACTTTTGAAGACCTTGTGATAGAAGATATTTTGAACCAGGTTTGGTGCACAATAGTTAGTTGATTAAAGAAAACACTTTATTATTTATTTAGTAAATCATAGTTCATGTTAAACAGTCCAGTTTTTTTTTTTACCTCATTAGTCAAATCGTGGAGGAACTATAACCTTACAAAGGTGTTCTACCCTGTACTACAGCGCCACTAGGTGGTAAAATGTATGGCAAGGTGTAACCTTAACCAGCAGAGATTTGTGTTCCAAGATCAAACTACCCCATAGGAAAATAAAAAAACATAAAAAGGCAGAGAATGAATACAGACTCGGACCCTCAGGGGTCCTGAACTTCAAACACAGACAGCCTCCTTCACACCTGCTCTATACGTCTTAGATACAAAATCTGTGAAAACTCTGAATTCATCCCTTGGTGAACTCCTGGGAATGCAATTCTTGTGGGAACCGTCCATGATCAGATGTCATTTTTCATTATCTAAAGAAGGATGCTAATCCTCAATCTGCTGCCTCTGTTTGTGTACTCTCCCTGGCACGTTCCCGCGCCCCGCTAGCCGCGCTGCTCTGTTCTGACAGCGCCGGTGGACAGATGGCTCAGAGGAAAGAGCCTCCGAGCACAGAGAGCGCTGGCACGTCTTGCCAGGCCCTCGCAGCCTTGTGAAGTTAGCTTGTCCACGTTGTTCAGTTGTTCCTGAATGTGTGAACAACAGTTTTGGTGGTTTGCCTCCCGAGCTTTCCACGCTATACAGAAAGGGGTTTCATGTACTACATGTACGACATCGTATATGATGAATGAATGTAGGAACACTAAATGGCGTGGTCTGGAAATTCATTCACTTTTTCTCTTTGTTTCAAGTTGTAGGTTAAACTTTGCAAGAAATGGCATGTCTTTGTCTCTGAATGGTTTTGTATGTTGAATAGGAAAAAATATTTCTCAAATGAATTGTTCACTGAGCAACAGAACACACTTAACGTACAAAGCTTCAATTGAGATTTCATTGAGTTTTAATTTATATTAATCATGCTCTATCAAAGGCTTACAAGCCATATAAAGCAATATAAATTAACAGAATGTTGTCACCAATTACCATGCACCTGCCTGCTTTAGAACCTTTGTTCCATTGATTTCCAATCAAGTGCTTTCACACCCTAATCATAGTCCCAATCTGAAACCTGGCAAACAGTTTTGGATTCTTGTGCATGGGCAATGCCCATGCAGTGTGGGAATCAGATGGATTTTCTGTGGATAATGTGTAGAGGAGTACATTTGCATACACATACATAGTTACAGTAAGAAGAATAGAGTAAAGGTCTGGATGGATTGGTGAGACTGTAGATATGATTTGGAATGTCTTGTGTGTGTGCACAATGCATGGACTGTGCGTGTGGGTGTCAGTGATTGTATTGACACATTACCCACCCCATCCTCTGGATGTATCTGCAGTTACCTTTAGATTCATGTGCCCCCTCCCCAAAGCAGGCAGATGCATGCACCATAAGAAGTGCATGAGCCCACAGGCTAACTCTTAGCACCGTCCCGATTTTTGAGCGACTGACCATTTGACATGACTCACACTTAAACTGTAAAACTAACCCCTTTTAAATTCCAGGTTAGCAACTGAGAATGTACTACCTATTGTGACATGCATGTTCTATGTTCTTCATTTTCAAACCTTTTACATATTTTAACATAAGTACAGATTTTTTTATGTTGAGATGAAATCATTATTGTTTAGTATGGGAGCCAGGGGCTTTTGTTGTTTGTATTGAGGCTGCTTCAGGCTCTATTGCATGCATTTTGTTGTCTAGTGAAATCAAAGTAGAAGTTGTCCTGGCCCGTATCTGACTGCTAGGTTTTAATTGACAGCTGAGGATATGTGACTGGACCATGACTCAAAACGGCAGGCATTATGGCACCAGTGCCAGTGAGGATACTTTGGGGATTGCTTGGCAAAGGTAACGTTCATCATTTTCAACCATTTTTCTTTCATTTTCTTTTCTTTATTTTTGTATTTTTACAGCCTGTTGGCCAAACACACACATGCACAGATATGGCGGATATACTTGGCCACTTGTGTACGGAATCACAAACGTGCACACACTCACACATTATTGGCATATATGACTGTGAAATGATATGCTGTGAAATGACTTGTTACTGTATGTGTGTTAACTAATTACACTATGAATACATGCATGTTTAGTATACTCTGTAATCTTCAAATTAAGTACAACTTATTAAGTGATACTTAATTTAACATTTGAAATGTGCAAATGTTTTGATCAAATTCCCTTGAAGCATTTACCGTAATTTTCTGCTCGATCATTTCCTATAACATCCACGCAGTTCCTCGAAAGTATGGGATTTAAGAAAAAGGAATTCTTTGCTTTCTTTCTTTCACACTCATTTCGTTTTCATGACCGGCTTTCACACCCAGGAAAGCCTTTCGTAGGTTGAGCAAAGGAAAAAACAAGCCATAACCAGTTAAGAGTCTTGTCTTTTTACACATGCATAACTACTCTACGGAACCTACATAATCCCCAACCAGTAAGATCCTGGCCAGCCAGCACACACAGCTAATGTAATCACCTCACTTCAACTGCAGTGAGACAGGAAAGAGGGGTAGTTAGCGCCCCTCAACTCTCACCAATGTAGCAACCTCCTGGGACCCAGCTGTCTGAAGGCGCTAATATAATTACCACATCAGGTATTGTTACAGAGGAAAGATGAGGGATGCTTGGTGGCTATATCCTGTAATACTTTAGTCGCTATGCGTGCATTTTGGTGCACGCTATGCGCTGAACATTTTGGTGGAACAGAGTATTTCCTAATATTCGTCTGCATGTGTCTGATCCTCTTTCATCAGTGATGACAGCGGCTTTCCTTCTGATTTTAGTTGGGAAAAGACTCAACTTTGATTCAGATCAGAATCGTAGACAAAATTGAAATCCACTTCAGTAACTGCGCTTATCGTATTAACTTCTGAAATGTTTAGATACACAAAAAATAAATAATGTGTCTGTGAGTCGCACATGTTCGTCTTCGTTCAAGATCCAAATGAAAAGGCTGCCAGACTTGCATGTTGCCATTTGCCAGGAAATGGGTCAGCAATCCATTGAGATGCCATTAGATAATCTAATTTGGAGGCTAATCCTTAAATGAAGCAGCCTGCAGACCAGAGCTGCACTCCTAGGGACAAGAATGAGTTTGGTTTGGGAATTTGGAGCTGGATGGGGTCAAGGGAGGCAAGTTTTGAGGTTACTTGGGGGGAGAGCATCAGGATTCTGGATGTTTGGTGCCAAAACCACCTGTAGTCATGCGGTTTTGATTTGACATGTTTTTGAAGGGAAAGTATTCATGCAACATATTTAATCTATAAATCTGTAGATTTAAGTAAATTACTGTATATACCCAGATACAGTGGTACTGTCTTTGTCACACACCTGAGCAAATGTTTAATAAGAGAGAGAGAGAGAGAGAGAGAGAGAGAGAGAGAGAGAGAGAGAGAGAGAGAGAGAGAGAGAGAGAGAGAGAGAGAGAGAGAGAGAGAGAGAAAGAAAGAAAGGGGAAAAAACGGGTAAAGAACATAGAAGGAAAAGGATCCTGCGCTGGCCTGCTCAGCATGCTCTTTGTTCAGCAAGGTAGGAAAAACGTAATCTCTCATTTCCTGTCAGAGGATTTTTAGCAGGGTAGTGATGCAGTGGTAGAGAGAGAGGGAGAGAGAGAGAGAGAGGCTGTGAAGACAAGGGAAGCTGGTGCATAGAGAAATTGAGGAGGTAGCAAGGGGGGGGCGGTCTGTGATACAGAAAGGCAGAGATGAGGGACATGACTCGTTGGCAGGAAGCCTGTCCAGAAAGCCTGCGAAGCCTTGCCTCGATGTTTAACTCCTTCTCATCCAAACACTGTATGTCATCTGTTCTTTTCCATTCATTTTTTGTTTGTATACCGTTCTTCCTGATATTGCAAAGTGACAAATGGCTTCACAGTTACCCACAGATCAACAATGACATCAAAACAAACTCTTAAGAAAAGACAAGGAAAAACTCCTATTGATAAAATGCCAATGAGTGTGTGTTATTATAAAATTAGATCCTACCTTGGGATCTGTGTCAAAATACAGCTTGTTTATTTGTGACCCCTTAATGGTTAATGAAAGACTTCTTTTTATCTGGTTAGTTGGAAATGAGGATAAAAAGTTGGGAAATCAAGATATCCAACTTTCCAAAATACTGGTTGTAGGTTGACTGTCTTAGCCTGAGTCATACAGTGATATTTGGATTGGTTAATAGAGAATGTTATGATGTTTAAAATAACTCTCTGTCTCTCTATCTCACTCCACAGTCCTGGTACCTGGGCGAGCTTAGTTCCATTTCAAGTGTCGAACGGGACTCCGATTCTACCAACAAATGTCCAGAACTACAGCATAAACATCATTGGTGAACCCATTCTTCATGCTGAGACAGGCAACTGAAGAACCCCACCTGGTGCAGCACACCGGGTACAAAACCAGCAGGCAAAGCAATCTTCCCTCCCTTCCCTTGGTCACCTAGCCCTTTCCCTGAGGGACTCTGGCCAAGAAGACTCCAGTGGGTTTGTCAGCATCCTATTCAGGTCTGCTTTAACCCCCTGCCCGTCAGATGTTGTGTGTGAAGAACTTTTCGATCCATTCAAATACTGTGATGTATCCTGTACATTTTTTAGATGCCTTAATGTTTTTGCATGACACTCTAGTAGTCTGTAGTGATGGTTATTTTCATTTTCATGTTGGTAGTTACAAGATTTGGGGTTTACAAGCAGGTAAATTGATCTGCACACACAATGGCTGCCTGGTCAATGTTCTAAACTTGTCAAGTTTGACCTTAAACCTTCTTAATATCTGGTGCCGTTGGCAAACAATTCACTTTGTATCTATAGGAGCAGATCATACATTATTGTGTTTTCACCTAAATTTCAGTTTGTGATAAAAAAAAGTGTTCAAATGTTTTCAACTTGTTTAACCTGTACTGCTATGTCCAAGGTTACCACAAACAACTACAGTAAAAGTTAGGAACTTGATGCAGTTTTTAAACACTACCTTAGGTCAGGGAACCTTGACCTTCTTTCACAAGAATTTGGGTCTCCTTTAAAAAAGGATTTAAAAAGATGAAAAAGTTAATATCTCGAAAGAGGCAAGTGCAATTACATTTTTGAAGGGAAGCTATCAGTCTGTCAGCCCTAAGACTCTAAAGGAAGGGGGATAAATATTTTATAAGTAAACGTAAAATGTTCAAAAAAGCATTTTAATTGATTTTCATTAACATTTTTCGTTTTTATATATAAAAAAGTCTAAAATGCTGAAATGTGATAGAAGATGAGCATTGAGCTGCCTGTGCATAACTGAGTACAAACCAGCACTTCTTTTGAGCCCTACTCTTCCTAATGGGGAGATTTTCCTATTTATTGTGAAAATTTACAGAACAAAAGTTGAAAAATGAAAACAAGTGTACAGAAATGACTTTCTTTTATGCGTTTTCACAAATTAAGAAGAGATACATTTGGCCACCTTTACTAAGATCATGTTCATGATAAAGAATATAAGAAAGGCAATATGTTGAAATATTTACAGAACCTTTACCCTACAGCAACTGTATATAGACCTTCACTTGGTGCAGTCTGAATGTCCATTTTGCATTTGTGCTACTTGATAACTCAAGTCATAGCCCCCTATGGTGGCATCCCCTAAAATCTAGAATTGTGCATGGCAGGTCCATAGCCATCGCCTCTCAGACCAGAAATATGAATAGAATACAATCTCTCCAATACTGTTGATTTGCACGATGACATAGTCTGCAATTACGTGCCTTGCCTTTAAATATAGAAACATCACTACTCTTGTTTTTGCTGCATTTATTATCATTACAGAAAAAAAAATATGATATGAACTTTTTGTACTCTGAATGAAACGTGATGTTGTTGATTTTTAACATAATTTACTACTTTATCTCACAGTTACATTGCATATCAAGGTTGTGTATAGTCGCCGCTCTAAAGTTTATAATCAACCAACATCATGTTTTCAGTATTTTGGTGGATTTTCTAATAACCTTCCATTTTTTGTTTTTCTATTTTTGTCATTTTTTTTAATCTTCCAGTTACGTTTGAGGAGGGAGAGATTCAGATCTATGAAAATTATGCAATACCAAGTTTTGCCTATGTAGGTAGTGCTTATAGATTTGTCAATTATTAGGAGCTAGTTTGGAGATAGACCATGTTGTAATGCATTTATTTTGTTGATGTTGTTGTTGCTAATGATGATGATGTTGTTGATGGTGTTCTTTTTTTTTTATTGACCAAAGTGGGGACTGCTCTCTATGCAGGATATGATAAGGTCTTTTGTGTACTGAGTGATGGAGTATTTTTTTATTCTTAGTTGGGTGCAGGGGCATTTTTCTATACTTACACCCTGTCTGTAAACACTGCACCAGGGGTCTTGTGAGACTGCAAAGTCACTGTTCTGTCTACTGTGACACAGGTATCTTCATTTAAAACTTCCCACTGAGGGTGCTAGCTTGTGACATTGAAGGACCTCATTTTCATAGGAGAGAGGGCTTGACTTGAGTGTGACAATCATTTATACATTTCTTCTGCTAAGAAAATGTTCACCTTAATGAGAAATTCTAATTCGTACTGCCGAACTGCAATTGCAAAAGGAAATCAAACCGCAATTATGGAAAGCCATGTTGGATTGCCACTGTATACAGCAATCTCAGAGCATAAATCCTACACACAATACTGTGCCATCCAATATTAAGCTACTGTATTCAATTCCCAAGTAAATGCCTTAAAAATCTCTAATTAAGTGACCTGTAGAATATGCACTACAATCAATATAAGCATATGACACCTGTTCCAGTCCTCTTAATAAGCTTGGTTCCAGCAAGCCTTCACTTATTATTTGTAATTGTATGTATATATGCACTAGTTTCATCACTTCCAGGGACATCATTCCCCTTTTGAGTGGTTTAGAATGGAGCCTTGTATTTTATGTTAAAAGCTGTGGCACAGAGAACATCTATTTTCTTCATGCAGCATTATGTTCAGATATAACTAATCAGTAAAATGGGAATACATCAATGTCACACCCTAATGCCATATTGAATTACAAGCATTGTTGCTATAATACGAGTCAGGAATCATGAAAGTAGATGGGGAGGGTGAGCGTATGAAGAGCTCGCTGTTAATGTGGCTTTCCTGCATGAGCGCAAACTCACTTTCTCATCGGGACTCTACCAACACAAGAGCAACCTTATAGCAACTCAGCATTTAAAATGTTCCTGTTTTCTGAATCAAGCCCTGTCTGTAATCCCAACCTTCGCCATGTGAACTCACGCCTTAACTCTACCTGTAGTACATGTGCACCTGTAAATGCAGACCATTTCTCTTATGCATTTCGCCTACTTGGAGAATACCAGTCATTCGTTGATATTCAACGTTCATGAGATCTAGACATGCAACCTAATTACAATTTTGACATGTAACATAATTGCATTGGTACCGTGATGTAGACATTGACCAGTATTGCCAACTGACAAACTTCTGTGAGAATGTGCTTGATCTTTGAAATGTGATCGGGCTGCAATCTCAAAAGGCCTATGAAAATACAATTACATTAGAACAAACTAATAGCACTTAACACATAGGCATTCGTCTTCAAACATTTTGTTTAAAATATAACAAGATAATCTAAAAGGAACATAAAATAAAATGAATCAAAGGCCATATTCAATCAATTTATAGTACTCCTACATAGCACTAAAAAAGTAGTACTTTTCTGATTAAAACAGAGACCAATCGACATTGCACATATTACATTTTGCACTCAATGCCAACAATTGTGAAAGTTCAAACACCCTCTAATGCTTTGAGAAAGCAGAAAGTTGAAATAACTCAAGTCAAGCTTAATCTCTCCTCCTTCATCCAAGATGCCTGTTATAACAAAAACAAAACAAACATTTAAAGTCACCCTGTTTTTATGTGCACTGTTCTGTGTTTTATTTTTATTTTATTGTATTCTTATTTGTTTGCTAGTTTTTTGTGCTTTGCCGCCTCTAGTTGATTGGAGACACCACAAATTAGCATTTTGTCCCTGCGTACAACTGTATGTGTCAGGGTTGTTGTGGTGGTTGTGTTGATATTTAGGGGAGGTGACTGTATATAAAGGTGAATATCATGACAGCATTGAAAGCTGGAGTCATCTGGGTTAAAATCTGTATTGGCAGCTCTTGAGTTGTGAGTGTTTGTGATATTGTGAACGTTTTCTGTAAGCAGGAATGTATGAGAGAGATAGAATGACTCTGACACTAAACAATAAGCGAAGATGAGGGTCTTTCAAACAAAAAATCTGCCTTAGGACAGGAGTTTGTACACTGTAAACTTTTTACTTTAATTTTTCTCTGAAAACCCTTGTTTGTAAAACTTTACGTATTGGGAAACATGAGCTCCATTTAAAGATAAAACATATTTTCTTTTGGAACCTAGATTTGAGTTACAACTCTCCAGGTATCCCCAAAATAATAGAGTCAAAGTATTTAATACATTTTCCATAATTCTGTCTGTACTAAGTGAAAGTATCCTATACAGAGCAGCCAATATGAAACATAATAATGAAGGGTGATGCTTGTAAAATTGTATTTAGCACTTAAACTTACAGTTTGTAAACATTTCATGACTATAAGAATTTATGGTAATCATATAGTGAAATGTGATTCAAGATTTTCAAAATCTAAAATGTATGTCCAAGATAGGTTTGATTGTGTGCTAGACCAGACAGTAAGGGATATCCATATGTAGTTATGGAGTTAACCAGGGTAATCTACATTCTACTATGCATGTAGACGTATTGTTAACTGACAAAGTCGTCCAGAGTAAGGATGTGTGGGGTTCAGATTTGAGCAAAAACAATCGCTACAATGGCGCTACCCATTGCACAATGTTTAGATTTGAGATTGGATCGCTAGTGTAACTGAGCGCTAGTGATTCAGCTCAAAAGGATTTTAGGTACAAAATCCTCAAACACTGAGCTAAGGAGGGCATTCCACACTTGGTTTCTCAGTGACCCGGAGGTGTCACTGATTCTGCACTTTCCACAACCTAGTTCAGTTGTCTGCCAGACAGAGCCTCTGTTGAATAAAATCTGCCATATACTTTCTACGGCAGGCTTCTATGGCAAGGAGAAATAATATGCTTGGTGTGGGTACTAGGAGATGGGAGCCCCTTGTAAGATTCAGGGACCTCCTGAATCTCACAGTTCCAGTAGAATACATAATAAGTGTGCCTGAATTCAGACAGATCAAGCTTTTGCAATTCTCTTAATTTAGCCCTGAAGCTAGGTTCCAGTGTTCTAGTTTTCTGTTCTATCAGTTTGTGTAACATATATTTTGGAGGATATTGTTTCTTTTTAAAGATCTCATTTATTTTACGGTTTGTACTTGGGTAAAACACTTTTTGTTGAATTACATGCATTTACAGTATAGACTTGTTGTCAGTTGTGTCTGTCAAGACACCAACAAAAATCTTCATATGCAAGGAGAACCTGTGGCACTCATGCAATATCCGTGTGGCTCTTCTGATTACACTTTAATTTACATTGATATTCATTCATTAGTAACTACATAGTAAATCTTGTGTTTATAACATTTTAGTCAAACCTGCTATGTAATTGGGTTTAACAACCTTAGGTTATTACCATAGTGGAACAAGGTGAAGTGGTTTGCTCATCAGGAGTTGGTGGATATGGGATAAGCCAAAACCGTACTAATATAAACACCCCATAACATCTTGTTCCACATTTAATAACCTACACCACTCAACTGAATAGCATGTTATTACATAGGCGTTTTATGTAACTATACTGTACAACTGCATTGCAAAAGGTAGTTTTCAGCATCCTTTTTTCCTGAATGTTTAGCGATGTGTAGGTTGGAGAAAAAAGAAAAACATATTAGCTTTTCGGGAGTTTTAGTTCTACACAAGCAATACATACAGTATATATCAGGTTGTTGTAAACAACAACAAAAAAGCCAGCATTTTATGTAATATTCCCCAAAATAAGACAAAAATATATGTATACAGTGCCTACTTGAGCTCACTATTTTAATGAGTGTCTTGTAAATAGTGGGACTTTCATCCCAGGCAAAAGAATAACAACAAAACAGAATGTGACGGACGACCTCTTCCTAATCTCTGATCTTCTTTAGGGTTTGATTCTTTGTTATTTTTCTTGTTTGGGTTGAAATGTGTTTTCTTAAGAATGTTTGTTTGTGCTTTGTCCATTTTAGAGCTCTTAGTCAGAGTGCACACATGTCATACTTGTTCTATGAGGGACAAATGTGTAGATTTGATCAAAAGTGTGTTTCTTTGAATTTTCAAGACTACATTTAGTAACAACAGTAGTAACAGGTATTGTTATTATAAAAAGAATGCTCAACGACTTGCAGGTTTGTTTTCTATTGAGTCTTGTGGCACTTTTACTTCTTCTTGGCAAACGTTGTGCCCAGTAAAGGTGAATCACGTCTTAGTGAATAACCAGAACAACATCAACAACAACAACACCAGCATAACAACACAGTATGTAATCAGTCTCCGTAGTGATTGTAGTTTATCAGCAAACGTGTGCAAAGGTCTATGTATGTATCTGAATGTACGTTTAGAGACGTTTGTTTATATCTTTTTATTTACAGTTTAGGAGCCACAGGGATCCATTGAGAACTGTATAGTGAAGGCTGTTATCCTTTCTTTTAATTGATTTAGAAACATATGCTGTAGTCAATGCCTTCAAGCCGGTTACATTTGGTGCAGGGGCAAAAAATGCCACAAGATTAGAATCAGTGTAAATAAAGGCTCAACATTTTCGTGATTGTTACTGTTATATCCAGCCTATACTGCTAGCAGCTGTTTTTACTGCAGTCAATTACTGGAAGTGGATATATTTCCTATGCAAAACTGTTTAAACAATAAAATGAGCTATGCTAAACAATTTGAATGGGGTCTTTTTTGTGCCACCAACTGCATGTACTTTGAATGGAGTCATCATAAACAGTCATGACACCTTCATAACATAACATATAGAAACCTATGTATAACACCTTCATGACATAACATATACAAACCTATGTATAACACCGTCCACGTTATCTTGCTGAACTTAGAATTTGTTTTTACTGGCATAGAGAACCTATGCAAGTTATTAGGCGTACAACAAGTTATAATGACACCATCACATGTTATACAATAACACACTGCTACAGTGAATGTAGTGTCATTGGAGATCTTATTTTTTCTATTCTCCCGACAGTTTACCAGAACAAGTAATGATATAAAACGATCAAATGTTTCTACAAAATCCCAGCTTTTGTGAATTGTCCTTTCGCCGTCATCCGATCTCTGACTCTGGTATCTTTAACAGACCTCCTTTACCTCCCTTTGCATGGTGGCCATGTTCACCTCAGAATATCTCTGCTGCATTACAGCCCGGTGCTGCGGTCACCAAGCCAAGTTCCTATCAAGACCTTGATTTATGGTACGAGATGCATTCCTAGGCCCCAGTGGGGAACGTTTAGCTGAAATATGAGAGGAGATGCAGAGAACATGCTCAGCCCAACTGACATTTTTTACTTTAGCTCACTCTTGCACCCTAAAAACAAGACTACAATGGCACAGGTTACTAAAAAAACTAAAACAAATGAACAAATAAAGACTTCAGGAGAAATAAAGGGATTTGATATTGCATCAATCATCTTCAGATATAATGTTAGCTGTGCATAATGTAGGCTTCCTCTTCCTTTCGTGATAGCAAACAAAGCATTGTTCTGTATGTTATCATCAAACCATGACAAAAAACAAAAACAACTATGTAACATAACATTGTACATTTTTTAACTTTTACCCTTCCAAATCACATTGGAACTAAATATATCACCAAAAACACCCCCAGCGGCATTTCATTCTGACAGAATGGAGCAAAGTAAAAACTGGACTGAATGATCTACCATTGCCAATACATTTCTCAACCCTGGTCCTCAGGACCACCTGCCCCACATGTTCTTGATGTTTCCCTATTCCAACACACCTGACTCAAATGAATGGTTTGTCGTCAAGCTCTGCAGAAGCCTGATAACGACCATTCATTTGAATCAGGTGTGTTGGAGCAGGGAAACATCTAAAGCCTACAGAATAGTGGGCCCTGAGGACCAGGATTGAAGACCACTGGTGTAGAGTACATTATTTTCAAAATTGCAGTTTTTCTATCCTTAACTTTAAGACTTAAGAAAGCACATGCTTATTTTAACCAACTCTGAATGATGCAGAAAAAGATGAGGTTTGTGTACTAAAAACACAATCCATGCAACTAAATGCAGCTGATTTAGCAAAGTACATCCACCATGTTTGGATAAAACCAGAACTGTTATGTAATGGGCATGATTATGGAAAACTTCAAACTTGTGAATCGCAGGTGCACATTTCATACAGCCTCTATTGTGATATTATTGTCAAGGGGTCCTATTATAATTTGTTTGGTATGGATATTTAGGCTGGCAATGAGCAGCATTGCTTGTGCTATGTGGCTCTGCAGACAATGAGGCCTTTGTGCCACCCGGGCCCCACTGCTGGGAAGGTGTCGTACACCAGTACAGCCACTTCGACAACGTCACAGCCCTTATTACAGGACAGAAATTTCCAATGTCAACCAGGTTATGATTGTGTGGCCAACTTCCGACCACTAACAATCACCTCCTCAATTAGCCGTAGGATCTCCTGACTTGACTTTGTGGATCGACAAGAAAAGGCATCCTGTCAGCTTGTATGGAAGAACAAGACAGAGACAGCGGGGAGGCCTTGGTCCTCCTTCTCTGCATGGCACCTTGACCACCAGTCAGGTCAAAAGACTGAAGCATGTACACAGATGTTGCTCTCACAGCTGATTGGGAATAAGCTACTTCTTCATCCCTCGAATGGGAAAAGTACTTTGACCCGAGATCTGCTTTTCAGAGGAATTTGTTCCTTTGGAGACAGGATAATGCTGACAGAGGGTGAGCGTAGCACCCGCCCCCTTACCACTCTCCCTCCGCCATCTGATGTGAGGGAACATGTGAGGGCGAGATTCCATCTGCCCATGGTGTACCCCAGCAGAAGGTGCAGCTAATGAGGCTTGATTTGCAAGCCGCACCTGCCTCTAATATTGGGCGCCTCTCAAACCTCTCTTCCCCAGCTCTTTCCCCCCTCTAGGTGTAATCATTGGTTAGCTTGTATGAGAGAGCCCACAGGATTGTAATCATGGACGTCATTAGCAGAGAGGGCCTGCTGCAGGGAAAGGCCTGTTGACCTGCTTCTTTCCTACTTCTCCAACTGCCATTTATCAAGCTCTTCAGTATAGACGAAGGTAAGGTCAAAAAAGGTCAATTGGGGTTTCTGTATTTACTGTAGACGTTTATCACAAATTCCTTTATAGTTGCTTTAGACGTTACCTTCAGTAACTATTTTAAGTTGTTATGAATTTAATAAGAATAATGTCCACAACACCAAAGAACAGTATGCACCAGGCGTCATGTTGTGATCCACCAAGCACAATCAACGGTTTAGCAGTTGATTACAAGAGGCATAAACCTCTCAAGCTGTAAGTGCCTTTTCTCTCCCCTAGAGAGGATAGGATAGATGTCACATCAAGCACCAGTGTTGTTCAGGGGTCTACTGAGGGCTCTGAGCCTCCGAGCGGGTGAAGGCAGCATGCAGCTGCAGCCCGGCTCCCAGACTGAAGCAAATCTCAGAGAGATCTTTCTCAGATTGGAGAGGATAACACTGCCTAATCACTGCTGCTGTGGAGTCATACGGATCAGGGTTTATGCTAGATGTGTCAAATGAGATTTTGAGTTTATTAAAAGAGTGAACTTGCGTACCAATTTTGGAAATTAACAGTGCCCTCTACTGGTGAAAAGTCTAGCCATCCACAGGATTTTACTAAATTATAAATCACAGGTTCTTCGTCGCTTGACACAACATTTTGCTAGTTGCTAAAAGCTAAAAGAGTGTTGGTTATTTGTTGCATGTTCATGTAACAGATGTTTGGTATGGTAGTGTGGTTGTTATGAAACCAAAATAAAGCAAACCAAACCTGGCTCACACAGAAAAATGACAAAAATAAAGCATTTTATATTATAAATACTCAACCTCTAAATCATGTAATTGATGCTTAATCAATAACATAAACCCGCGCACAAAGAGGTATATATGTACGTACACGCAATTTTTAAATTACACTTAAAAACATAAGTCTTGAATGGCAGCTATTGAAAATAGATTTACTCAGAGTGGTTTAATTAAGCCAAGCCAGGTAGCTGGTAAAAGCTTTTGAGTGCCACAACAGCGTAGCCGTCATTATTGACTGGATGAATCCATATGTTTTCCTTTCGGTCTTTCTTCTCTGTAATGGCTCCGTCCTGGTGGCGACCCGGGTTAGTTAGATCCTCAGGCAGGTGGTTCGAGACAGATGGGCTGAGTGTAGCAGCTCTAAATGTGTAAACTTCTCGTCTGCGTCAATCTACAAGGATGGCCCCTTCAATTATTACTGGGCCCCTTTTCATAATTAGCAGAGGCCTGGTGGGGATGAAAGCCCCTCTAATGACGCCTTTGTTGCCGCGGATCTGTGCACAATCAATGAGAGGGAATGGATGAGAAGCTCCTGCATTGTGCACCAACGTGCCTCTCGGCAACATCTCAAGGAACAATCACGCACAGTCTCAGTCCTCCGCTCATTAATATGAGTGTTCACAGAAGGACCGATGAGGGTGAGAAAGAGAGAGTGAGATCCTTGCAGCACTTGCTGTTCCCACAGGCCATAGCGACGTGATGCAGAGCTACACGGCCACAAACAATAAGCACAAAGACGGCTGGATCAAGTCCATTGTCAGAGACTAAAACAACATCGTAGACACGTAGTTCAATGAGCCTAGTCTCACTGGGGGAAGGTTATGTGCATAAACAGCTTATCTGCGGAACCTGAGTTTGTTTAAACATCAACGCCTCACATAAATGTGGTCTTGATTGACAAGGAGAATTGGGAACCAGGAACCAGCAAAGGGATTGGAGAGGATGGGTGGGCCTTGAAAGCCAGCGACTCAAAGTGGCTTCTCAGCAAGAATGCAGAGCAATTGTTGGGGTTCCTCAACACAGAACAACTATAATCTAATATAATCATCATTATAAAAACCCAGAGAAGACAGGGGTGTATGAACCTAAAGTGATGAAAGAGAGAGATAGTGCTGTGAGGTTCATCGGGCAGATCGTCAGGATGGTAAGGTTGTTTTGGAGCACTTTCAGCTCCGGCAGAGCACCAGCAGGACAGCACCCCCAGCCTTGACGTGATCAAGTGATTAGGTTCCTAGACATTATTAAAATGAGAAATTATAGATTTTAATCATGAATTAGCTTTTACTTGCCCAGAATGTCATCGGGCATCTGTCCATATGTGAAATTTGAACAAAGGTTCCAAAGAAAGATACATTTATATTTCAAAATATTAATTATTTTATTATTCAAAACATTAATTATTTTGAAAATGTATTTCCTTCTGTATGTTTGACTATGTTGTATTGGTTTTAGTCTTGACAAACAAAAGGTCATGCTAATTTAAAATCAGGGTTGCTTTCAAATATAGTGTGTCCAAAAGCCTACAACAATTTCTACAAACATATTATTATTATTATTATTATTATTATTATTACTATGATCATTATTGATCAAGATTGTTGGATTTAATATAAAAAAATGACACAGTCTAACATTAATGTCACCTTTTGATATTTAGTACTGATTTGAAGCAAGATTGTGCCAATCCAGCAGTGTTTATTCATTATAAAGAAAATGATTGCCACCAAAGCTCCTTCATTATGTTGTAATGGCCATCAAACACATCCAGCTCTCCTAGGCTGCCTGCTTGAGTTCTATCATGTCCAGGTGGGTGCTGGGAACCATGCCACAGATGGCCCCCAATGCACAATAGTATAGCACAGCTGTGGGAGCCACCTAAATTGGATTCCTCCTGCTGTAACCTAGCAACAGTGGGCATTAGTACATACAAGCTGGATGGCGCTGGCTTGTGGTGCCAACACCACGGTGGGTGCCTGGTTGCAGCTCACTGGCAGATGACATTGAGAAAGCTGGCATGCAGAGATTAGGGTATCTGAGTCACACACTGGCTCAGCAGGAAGTCAAATGAAACACAACATCAATGAAAGAGCAGACTTTTTAATAACTGAACATTTGTAGATACACGTACAGTCTTATTATTAACTATAACATTATTTACTATAACAATCACAATGTATAGGCTACTTTATGCATGTACAAAAATGTAAATAAATCGCTCTGCATATATTCAGGATGCAAGTATTATATTCAGGATGCAAGCAGTACGTCTCCAGTATCAGAGCGCTACTGACAGATAAAGACAGAAACAAAGGTGCAGACCGGGCTGGTGGAG
This sequence comes from Osmerus mordax, assembly GCF_038355195.1. Lineage (NCBI taxonomy): Eukaryota > Metazoa > Chordata > Actinopteri > Osmeriformes > Osmeridae > Osmerus > Osmerus mordax. The sequence continues at coordinate 5,149,800 of NC_090072.1, read as the reverse complement.
GCAGCAACAAAGAAAAGGTCCACACAATGTCAATCAGGTGGTCTTTGAAATAGACTACCTTGTTAAGTGACTGCCTTGTTTGGTTGGATTATGGAGGCATTTTTTATGACTGTTGTGCCAATGCTGACAGTTCCTAACGCTGACAGTCACAATGTGCCTGAACCTTCGTCCGTTTATCCGAAATCATGAACTACGAGGAGGAAAACGATCAACTTGGCTCTAATTTCACAAATTTCGCTTCAGCAAATTTGGGCCCTCCAAATTCTTGGTTCCACCAGGGTCTTGGTTCCCTCGGCGGATGATAAGGCCTGTGAAGCGTTCCGTTTCTACGCTTGGCTGAGTTGAACACGAAGCCACCGCTGGGGGTCTCACCTCAGACGTGGGTTTCTTTCCTTTTTTTCAGTTGCAGCAAATCTCCATCCTAGTCAATTAAACAGCTACTGTATTTAGTCTGTTGAGAATCTGCAATTCAAATTTGATTTGTTGAGCACTTTTTACAAGCATTATTATTATTATTATTATTATATTATTATTATGCCCATATAACTGCACCTAAAAAGCATCTAGACTACACAAGCTTTACTGACACAATTTTACATTCCTGTTTTAAAAAAAAATCTGTACTGCGCAATGTTTTACCACATCCGCAATTTGCATTTGTAATTTACTTTTGTTAAATTATTTTTTTTTTAAACACTGCATTCAACTGAATATATCACATTTTGTCACTGAACCCTCAGACTCTTGCTAGGACGTTTCCTTGTGATAACTGTCTGGCGTTCACCCAGCTTCTCCTCTCAGTGCCTGGGATTTTCAGAGGTTTCTTGTAGCTGAAACAGCAGATGTCTCCTGCCACATGCTTCAACACTTTGATTTAATCTCTGTGCAGTTGTTGATCAGATCTGGCTTGGTTTGGTGCAACCTGCTTCCAGTCCTTAACTTTCATCTTTGGTATTCAGACAGGCGACCGCGCCCAGCGAGAAGCCTGCTCCATCTGGTTTTCATAGCACAGATGAATGAATGGCCAGCTAGCACTTGTCTTGACGGTTTTAAACAGTCGCAGTTTCCACTTTGATTTGGCCTTTTTCAGGTTTGTTGGCTACTGTACAAGGACACTCAGATGGAAAGACAAACGTATTCTTCACAGTGAAGTTGTCAGTTATTTTAGACAGGTTCAGCTTGGCTTATTATTTCTCATTCACTTTCATTTCATCAGATTTAGCCACTTCTGTGTTGCTATGATGGAATCAGGTGTGGTTCCATTTAAGCCACACATACAGTTCAATGTGGCCACAAATAAATGTCCAAAAATTCAGTACAGGAGGACAGGCTGACTGTAGCTAGAGGATGACTGGGTCTTTTAAATGTAGTTAAGTTGGAACTTACTTTATTCAACCTTGAACGGCTACTTTGTTCAACCTTGAATGGTTTTTGACGACCTATGTTTTTGCGGTTACTACTTACCAATAAATAACAACATAACTATATCACAGGACAGGAGCATAGAATCATGTACCTTACGTACAAATATACCCAAAAGAGACCCACAGCCACAACAGTAATAGTAATTATGTATTTTAATCCCAAATCCCATACTGTACATTTTATTCAGGTACAAAACACACAGACAATGCATAATGCTCAATGAGGAAAGACATCACAAAAAAATATAGCCATGTTTTAATAAAATATTCTTTAAAACCATTAAAAAGCCACCCATGTTTTAAATGTTTGGGAGTGAGGGGTAAGGAGAACCATCATGGAGGATCATGGTGCTCAGGAATCCAGAGTTTCAATGAAACTATTCAAATACAAAATAGTCAAATAATATGAACGAATCATCCGCATTTATTAGAAAACCATTTCAGTTTTTAATCTCAACTGATTTGAGAATTTGAATATCATCTACCAAATATTTGTAGTCGGTGACAGTTACCCTATTCCGAAATGACTGTACATTAGAACTTGAAAAACAACAATAACACGAGTATAATGAAGAGCTGAATTTTGTCTCCCTACAAAGGTGTTATGTGAACTGGCTGGGATATTTAGACTTACAGCTCCCCCTTGAGTATAGAAATAAAATGATTCCTGTCACAACGGGAATTAACTAAACCAATTGATCTTGAAATACAAATTGGATTTGCATTCATATGGGAAGGAAAATAAAAGTGAATTGGAAAGGTTATAAACTACATTTATTAATCATGTTCTTGTTTAAGAGTATACAAAAATGTATAATGTGCTTAAATAAGAGAAAATGTGCAGTAAATGTATTTAATAGTACAAGGCCACACAAACAGAACTGATACAGTAAACCAATCAGCAAACGGTCATCACGGTCTTTCTATCTTGTTTGAAGGCATATCCTAGAAGTGGAAAACATTAGTTAGTGTATGGCCATGCAATGTTGGTACAGTATGATTCTGAGGCAGACCAGTAATGTTGTCTGTTTATTCGAAAATATGTGGACGGTAAATTAAGAATTAGAGTTGATATTTTCTCAAAGATGTTTGTTGAAGCATACAGTAATGAACCACCTGAATGACTAATGATGTTATGTACACTAATGTCAGTTATGTAACTCCAGATCTATGAATGGCAGTGGTATACCAGTGTTGCCTTGGTAACAAAGCCTGGTAACTTATTTTTGACCCACCCCTCATAAACTACATAACCTAACCATTGCATTTGCTTAAGGGAAATTTGATTGCGTGGCAATGCTATGCTAGAACCAGCTGCCTTGGCCATAGGGACAACCAGGTACCAAAGCAGGCATAGCTACGCTCCACAACACAAGGGACTAGCATAGTGCACCGTTGCCTGTGTTTGTGGTTCTAGTCCAAGCTCTATAAGGGCTATCAGACTCAAGGCATCAACCCCTGACAACCCAGTAAAGGAAAGGTGACACATGTACCACAGTGAAAACAGAGCACACCAGCACTAATGTGTTTCGGACAGCCCTAACAGGAGGCCACAGCCACCTAATACCCATCACCAGGGAACACTCTATCACTTTGACAGCTCCATGAGTTCCTTGTACTGAGTAATGTTCCGGGGGAGACTATGGAGCAGGTAGGATTTACATGCAGGTTGAACGAGGGACACACACAGAAGAACAAAAGAAAGTGTCTCCTTGAAAATGCAAATCTACCATTAAAACAGTCGGGAGAGCTCATGCAAATTATGAGGAAATATTCCCGCAATATTCTGCGCTGCCCTCTCAGTCTTGCCAAACATTTGCCTATAAGACTTCACCCATTGTATTGAGTTTTATTAATTCAACAATGAACATTTCATAAAAATAGATTATTATGCACTCCTGCATCATTATGAGGGGTTAAAACTGGCGTATAGGAAAATGTCAAGAACAAAAAAAGAGGTGCATCCCAAACAAAATGCTAAACATTTGAGTTTGATTTGGTTACCAGGTTTTCTGGATTTTCTTGCCTCAGGCTACCTGGAGAAGGCCAAGTTTTGAAACAGAGACACCTCTATACTGTGTCATACTGTGGACATGAGGAAAACCTACAAGCTGTCATGAATGTTGAGACAATAGTAGAGTAGAGGTTACAGTAGAATAGAGTAGAGTAGACAAGAGTAAGTCTTTAAATCCTCTAGGTGCTCTTTAGTTAACAGCCAGCAGTCAAGAAATATATAACACCTACACAGTCTCTTGTGTGTGGCCTTTGAGTGCATTCTCTTGTGTGTGGTCTGTGTTGGAAAAAACAAAAACACTCAAAAACCCACATTCATTGACCTGTACTAAAATAAATGCTGATTTAAAGTGCCAGCATTCAGCTCTGGTGAGCTGGATGAGTGTATATTATCTATCATACAGCATGTGTATATTATGTAGATCAGGGAAATCCATCCCTTGCTGCTGGTGAACTTCCTATTAGTTTACACTCCAATCACATCTGTAACAAACAAGATTCAGCTTGTCAACCAGCTAATTACAATCAGGTGAGCTGGATTAGGGTTAAAATGAAAGCCTACAGGACAGTTGACCTCCAGAGCAGGGGTGGGGCCCTGATGTGTAATATAGATAATCACTTACCTTCACCGTTTATCCGCTTTCCACAAGACATTTGACTGAGAAAGAAAACAATTTCCAAGAAGTAGTGTTAGATATGACTGAATGAAGTTTCTCGTTTGTACATGTACAGTTTATTGCTTAATGTTCTGTAAAATAATGAAACTGCATTTGATGAAAATACATACATTTTGTCCTTTAAGCGGCTTGCTGTAAAATTCAGTTTCCACGGGCTGGCTTCCTCGTCGACATTCCTTCACATCTTAACTCAACATAAGGTCAACAACCATGTCACAAATCACACGTCTGTCTTCATGCAAGTAGATAATAGGCAGAAAGTCAGTGAAGCTCGTAGCTGTGATGATAAGTCCCTGGTAATGTTTGGAACCTCTGGATAAAGGCATCAAATCATAAGTCTTCAGGAACAGAAAGGATTCAAATAATTACCTGGTGTATGATGAATAATGCTGATTTTATCTGGAGAAAAAAAAAAGTACCAGATATGCATAATTTTTCAAAGAATGTAGCATGACTTTTAAAAGCAACTCTTGTCAATCCATAAGACTGTATTCAAGTTCCTGGATCATTTATAACAACACATAACTTTTGTGTTTTTGAATGCATTGCATGAATATTTAGTTACCATAGATACTCTGGTCATCTTCTCTGTTGTTGATGATGCTCGCTCTGAGCTGACGGAGTTTCTGCTGAGGGATGAATGTGGTTGCACAGCCTAATTATAAAATGGTCCACCACGGCACAAAATGTTTTTAATGACGAGATAAAAAAGTAGCATTGCTTCATAGAAAATGTCTTTTTGAGGGCATTGTTGCGTTTTAGAAATGCAATGCATTACATCTTAAAGCTGAGGGTTTTGTATTCTAACTAAGACTACAAAGCTATCTCTGTACAGACAGATCCAGTTCTGTCATTTTAGGACAGCCACTGCAACAACAAAGATCATCTTTCTATTTTGGATCCATGCATTGATGTCAAGCCTGCAAGAGAAGGTTTTAATGACACTTATTCCTCATATACCTGCTGAATAGCATCCATGCCCTTTTGAACTCGCTGCCAGTCACTGAATTGCTCAAGAGCCTCATCCATAGTTAGAGAACCTCGCTTGACCTTCTCCTGCAGCTCTATGAGTTGCTCCAGGCCTGGTGGGTGACTTGGCACAAATGTGTCATATGTACAGGAAATGTTGTCTTCCCCTTGTGCTACACATGGATAAAAAGAAACTGTAAACCAGGGGTGTCAAAGTCCATGGGTTGACTTAAACAATAGAAATGAAGTGGCTGACTGGATGCATACTGCCATGGAAGCGGCCTACAAGCTGTTTTTGTTTGACGATTGGTACATTTTGCTATTGGCTTAATATAATAAGCCAAGGCTTATCTGTCTGACAGAATAATGCATTAACATGTATAGTGTTGTTCTTTTCTAATTCGACCTAATAAAAAATAATTGCAAGTACTAATTACTACAACAACTCCAATCCTGAGCTCACAAATATCAGAATGTCGCCAGCTGTTCGGCTAACCCTGACGAGGCAGCGTAAACATCCTCAGCAATGAAAGACATGTTGGCAGCTTAAGAAGTCTACAAACCACAAGCAGTCATATTTTGTCGAACCCACAATGAGGGAAAAAACTGCTTAATGAAGGCTTTGAATTTGGATCTCATCTTCGTAGAACGTGTTTTTCTATGTGAAACGGCGCGGTGTGTTATTAACAGCTCTCACCCTGCTTTGTGGGGTATGAATACAGAGTTTCAGAGTCACTCTGTGACATCTTCTTCTGGAAAACTGCAAACCCAACAAACAATTCATGTAAACAAAAAAACACAGTCATTAAAATGAGCAATTCACAATCGTCAATCTGGCGTGCCTTACCTTGAGCGATGAAGGGAGTCTGGTCCTCCTTGGTTGGGGTGGTCTCAGGACGGGGTGTGGGTGCAGGTGGGCGGTTGGCAATGACCATGGTGTGGCTTGGGGCCAAGATTGTATCATACTCTTTGTCATTTATCCCAAGCAGAGCGTATGGGTCCTCCTCATCTTCATCCAGGTCGCTTGGCTCCTCACGTGGGGCCCCTGTGTCATGGCGATGTATACATTTATGCAGCCTGATTTCTGTTTTTACTGTAACTCGATGGAGGCCGGGCACAGTATTCAAATGGGGAGTCAGGTGGCTGAGCGGTGAGGGAATCGGGCTAGTAATCCGAAGGTTGCCAGTTCGATTCCCAGCCATGCCAACTGACGTTGTGTCCTTGGGCAAGGCACTTCACCCTACTTGCCTCGGGGGAATGTCCCTGTACTTACTGTAAGTCGCTCTGGATAAGAGCGTCTGCTAAATGACTAAATGTAAATGTAAATGAACTGAAGTCAAGTACAAAGTCACCAGCATCCATTCTCCACTCACTTGCTGTCCTCCTCTGCATGTGCTCGTACACACCGGACTCTTCATTGTCTTCGTCCGTGAAGAGATTCTGCAATGACAGACCGGAAAGAAACTCTCTAAACTAAACTATTTATTTCAAGCCCGGTCTTCCAGACATTGTGTGATGGAATTGACTTCAAACATCAAAGATCCAAAGGATATTAGAACTCTCCTTACACTCTGTAGAGTACTGTATGCACGTAGAAAAGGATATTTGCTGCATCATGCAGCAGTCAATAATTGTTACCTTTTCATAGTTTGCTAGTGTTTGAGTTGGGACTAAACTTACTGGAGGTAAAATAAGACTATCTTACATGATTGGTGGACAGGTGCAGAGACTTACTAGTTTTTCCTTCAAAAGAATGTGCAGTTCAGCGTGACCTTCACTTTGGGCAAGCTCAAGCGGTGTCTGACCGTGAGAGTTAAGAGTGTGCAAAGCAGTCTTCGCCCCAGGGCACTGCAGCAGTACACTGCACACATCCTTGAATCCATTTTTTGCAGCAAAGTGGAGGAGCGAAGGTATTTCTTGGTGAGTTTCTATTACGGAAAAATATCGAGTCACATTTTTGTTTTCTCTAAGCTAGTAAGAGGTCACAAAAAGACGGTCCATGTTTTGAAGCGAATCACAGTCACAGCAAGAATTCGATACGTTTCTCACAGTAATGCTTAAAAAACCTGTTACCTGTCTCAGGTGTGCCATCAGGTTGCAGGCCCTGGAAGCCTCTGGAAGGCATGCGTTCCACCAAGATGGAGGACAGCCTCTGATCCAGCATCTCTACTGAGGACACCTGTAGTGCCTGAGAACATGACACATTTTAAGATTTTCAAGTGAGATTTGGCTCCCGTCTCTCTGACGACGAGAGCAGACGTCCTGCCACCCAACTTCCCGCAGCGTTAGCGGCTCTTGGGCTTCCATAACCCTCAACAGCCAGTGTTAATCTTTAGCTTTCACTCAAGAAGCTGCAATCACCAATCAATAATGCCTGTGATTGTCAGATTATTGTTGTCAGTGGGCAACATTGACAAGCACCATTTTTCAAATAATAATGTAGCCAATAAACAGCATAGACATGAATGCAGTCAGCAGACGTACCCACCTGGCACATGAAATCGACAGGGTCTGCCACCTTTGCGAGAAGGTGACCTATCTCCTCCATAGTGTTGTAGTACTGCAAATGAGTCTTGCCAATTGCCAATGTGCCACAATACACAGTTATGTCAACACACCCTACAGGGAAGTCTGAAACAGACAAGTTACATTTCATGACTATTTTATATGAACGAAACCTCAACTGTTATCTTGTGCTTAGTGCCCATTCTGCTTCTGTTCCTGTAATCCAGCTGTCTTTACCTGCTGCCGTCAAACAGAGGGTCAGATCATTCCACAGCCCAGCTTTCACTGTCACTCTTCTACCCCTTCCCAGGAACTCCACCTCAACATCGTTATTGAGTACGCTGTCTGTTAAGAGAATGAACACCTCTCCGGGGCTCTGGAGTCAACAGGGAGAATTCTAGTCAGCAAAGGAAACTTGACAGAAAGCCAGTAAGGATTTAATATTAAACAGGAAACATGAAAAGGTTTATTTGTGAAATAATGAGAATGTTGCTGCTTCAAATCCCAGGTCTGATAAGAAAAGCTGGTAATATATCATCCTTAGGCAGTCTCTGGTATCAACAGCCCACATTTTCATACCCACCCACCACCAGTCAGACCCACACTCAGGATCAGAAGGCCTCTGAATGGAGGAGTGATTACCTTTACTTGCTTCTCTTTCCCACCTCGCAGTGCAAATGAGAACGTCTTCTCATCCGACAGGCTTGGTTAAAGGTTTACTAAAATGTAAACAAGGCTGTGTGACATACTGTAGATGCTTTGTTAGGTTGGGGACTCACCCCACAGGTGACTCTGGAAGGCACAACCACAATGTTGTTTTTGACACTGGGAGCTTTGCTGGACTGCCTTCTCAACAGAGTTGGTTCTGGTCCAGGGAATCTCCCAGGCGTGGCAGGACTGGGATTCACTTCTGGATATGGAGCACCTGTACAGACAGGGAGGTAATGGCGACATTTAATGGCTCTTCTGATGTGCTGAATTGGCCTAGACTTTTTTGGGGGGCCTCGAACTTATTTGAAAAGATGACTTTGTCCTGGGAACTGCTTGTGTGTGTTTATGTCAGGGTGAAAAGAAGCAAAGCCGATGAAGATTTGCATGAACACGGATAATGTTCCACTACAGACGAAAGAGGAAATGGAGACAATTTGCATGAGATTGGGCTCCAGCTGAGGAGATGCTCTGGTTCTCTCAATCACGCAAATCTTTACAATCAATTTTTTTTTAACATGAAAGCCATTATCAGGTCCACGAGTCTAAAAGTCCTGTTTAGATATATATTTATATAACTAAACCCAAAGCACATTTGCCCAACATCTAATCTGCTTTTCATGGTTTTAGGCACCATTTCTGACGATCAACAGGAATTACATCCTGACAACTCTTGAGTCGTCGCATACCTCTGTACACGATTTCTGTCACAGCCGACAGGTACTCCTGTACATCCTGCTCACTGGAGATCTGCAGGCACTCCCCCCCCTTCAGGGGCACCAGCTCAAGGAGAGGAGTCAGGCTGTCCACTCCACAAAGGAGCACCACGACGCTCGCTGCCGGACAGAGAAGGCGGGCCAGAAAGAACCGGCGAAGTCGGCACATGCTCTCCAGCATCCCCTTAGACAGGATCAGGAGCTTGCATTTGTACCCGACTAAACACAGGAAGTCCACCCGCCGGCTCGACACGGCACCAATGTCGTAGCAGCAGATCCCACCCTCCTGAATGGGACCAGTGAAGATGGAGCGCAGGTACGTAGCCCACTGCTCTGCTTCTGCCTCGTAGATGATCAGAAGCTCCTCAGCTGGACAAACATGGAGGGTTCTATGAGGTCTACATACAGGATCTTAACACCATACACAATGTAGCTAACCAAACAGTGTCTCTTTAAAAACTGAAAAGGTTTTCAATAAATCCACTGCATCTTCATACATACACATGCAACTACTAATACTAGTAATGACAAAAACAATCATCATTGCTATCATCTTCATAAATATCACTAGCAAAAGTGACAGTACTTGCAGTAATTATGAATCTACTTAGTTTTCAGTGGTATATTTACAGTTCGTGAATATTATAATTTATGGCAAGAAATAATATTTTATTAACACAGAAATCTACCAACCAGTATCTCACAGTCAAGACAAAATCATCACATAGAGAAAAACGTAAAGTGGAAAGTTTTGACTGACCTGTGTAGCTCATCTTTCTCTTTAGTGCTGTGTATCGCTTCTTTACTCTAGAGTGACAAAGAACCTGCTGGCTTCACACAAACTCTGTTATGAGGTATCGTACTTTGGTCTGATGACTATCTGAGGACTGGGAACTTCCTGTTATTTCATTGGACAAAGAGATGATTTTCCATTCCCAAATGTACATATTATCAAGAGTTTGGACAGACATCGTCAATACGGTGCACACAATGTATTTAAATATATATATATATATATTTTGTAAGACAAATAATAAATAAAAAAATATGAATGGTCATGGGCTGTGAGCGCACAACACTTCAACTATTATCTGATGTAAATGTGATGGCATGTCTTTCTCTGAAGGTATGTAAGCAAAGCATTTCCAAAGGGTCTGAATACTATCCTAGTGTTCTGTCTATGGAAGACATGTTGTATGTTAGTATCACTCTAAAGCAGCAGCTACATCCATGTCACCACATGAGACAACTCTGTCAACGTGTGTGGTGTGTGTAGGACCCGTTCTCAATATCTGGGCCCATCAAGTTAAGAAACCTTGTGTAAACAAACGCAAATGTGTTCAAGATCTTAATATTTCAGTATGTGTGTGTATAAGCTAACCTTTATAATTGATAACATTTGCCACTTCCACAGATCTCCTTAATTTGTTTGGAAAATAATGTATAATATGATCTGGCACCTGTGACATAAGTACACTAGGATATGTTGGACCCTGAATATTTGTTGTTGTTCTTTAGCATGGTTTTTTTCTTCTTTAGGAAATTGTAGGGAATTCTTAATCCTAGTAGTCAATTATTGAATTGATTATTAATTTATTTTAGATGATTCAATACTTATACTTCATAGAAACTACTCAATGTCAGAATTATGTGCATTGACAACACTAATGCTGAAATAAGAAAAATCATAAATGCACCCCATAAGCTGTAACTGATATAGGCCTATGCAATTCTTACAGTAGGTAGTCTGTAAAATGATCTTACAGATCTGCTTGTGTTCAAAATGAGCACTAGCACCCTTTACTTATTGTGAAAGGTTATTGCAGAAGTGCCTTCCAATCCATGCCTTCGGTTTTTTATTTATTGTCTCATAAATAGAGTTTTGGCATCGCAAACGACAGTTTTTTAACTAGTCTTCCAGTACGGTTTTTAAACATCGAAGGAATGAGTTTACAATTCACAGGGTAGATTGACACAGAAATAGTCCTTTGGCAAAGATGACTATAAAGGCAGAATTACCTGCTGCCAATGGGAAGGCTAACATCTATTGAAGGCGTATCTTGGTCGAGGCAAACTAGGTTGCGCTCAGTGCAAGAACTTGATACAGAGTAACAGTAAATCAGACGGACCTACAGTATCAGCTTTGAAATTTCCAACCCCGTTGAAAGTATTTTTGGCGAGTGAGAGGAGCGAGTGAGATCACTGCGGTCTCTCCCTTTTGATAGACTTGTTGTTGGGCAAGGACAACGCAGGATCTTTTTTTTTAAGGCAGGTTTGTTTTATAAATCACACTGGAAATGTCCGAAAACAAGCCAAATGATGACCCGAAGTTATCTACGACGGACAGGGTGGTCAAATGTAAGTGTTTATTGTTTGTCTATGACCGTAAGATTGTAATACTTTCCTTTTCAAGTCACATGCTGTAAAAAGGCCAATGTGTCCACCTTGAACAACAACACAATCCCAATATCTGCAGGCGTAACTGAACTCAACAAGAGGTGATTATGGAGAAAAAGGGTGTTAGCCGTGATATGACACCGGCTATAGCAATGCTACTAAAGTAGGAAGTAAGGTTGTGCTACAGTAGCCCACTCCAGTTATAGGCAATATGACAGGTTTTAATTGATGTCCATATGTCGCAATGAATTGAGCTTTTACAGTCCGAACATTCTATTGTTCCATTCCTATTGTCATGTTGGTTATTCTCACAGCACCTCTTTCTTTCAAAACGCAGACAGCAATTAACTCACGAGTTTGTCTAATCTAATACAACTGATATGTTAAATGGGCTTAAACAGCTTTATTTTACTTTTGTTGCTTCAGTTAGCTCCACACAGAGTTCATGCCTCGTTTATGGTATGCCAAATTGGTATATCAGGCTTTCCCCCTATTGTTCTTAGACCAGTTTTTGGTGTCTGGGATTTTATTCCATCCAAATAATCATGGATTTCTCTGTGATCCATCTAGTGGAGACCAATCACTGTTTGTGTGGAAAATAAAAAGGTGCAATTCAGATTCTACTTCCCATTGTTAATGTATCTTATTTTATTTACTTTTTAAATACAGTAATTTGATTAGTATATTTTAAGAAGGTTTTATGGCTGTCAGCCGGACATTTCATGAAAAAGTGGATGGAATTCTTTATGGCATTGTTTATGCATGTCTGTTGTATATTTATATATTGTTTATATAATAACAATAAATTCAGATAATCATAAGATATCGTGTTTGTCTTTTAAAGATTTAAAGATTATATCCCTTGTATTCTGAGGATTAAGGTCATGGCTCTGACCAATTTTACTCAGATTTTATTGCATAAAGAATTCCCAGATGTTGATTTTACACCTTACACTACACCTTAGTTTTCAGAAGGAGGTTTACAGTACAGGCAATTTTCCACAAACATAATTTGTAATCCATTAGCATCTGGAATAGAGGAAAGCACAAAATATTTCAATAATTGTATTGTGCTGTATGGATCGTATTGTGCTGTATGTCAATACACGTTTGCCAGCTTTCTACAGGCTAGGAAGGGAAACACACTGTGAGAAACCTACTCTATATCTGAATATCTGGACTGATAATTCTTTACAAATCATTCCAAAGCCACTTTTTTTCTCTAGCACTTACCTTTTCAGTTGGATGTAGATGTTGTATGTGCCATTTGCACCATCTGAATCAAATGTAAGTAGGCCGATAGAAGATGGACTATATTAACACCCTATAGTTAGTGCCTAGATTAATTAAAGTCTCATTGATCTCCTTGGAATTTGCAACATCCCAAGGGTTACACCCCAAGTCGTTACACACGTTGACTGATGGACACAAAAGCACGGTATATTTTTGCCCTGGCCTGCATGCTGTAGGCAGTAGTGGTTGCATTTTGGGAGATCTTTCAGAATGACGTGAGTCAAGGGAGCTTAGAGTGGCTGTTCTTTGGTTGTTTGTTTTCCACACTGGGTTGTTATATTGTCTCTCAGACTTCTAAATGGAGATCTAGCTCTCCATTTCTGCTGTTGATCAGTTAATACGCAAACTGAAAAGTTCTGCTCACATATAGGTAAAATGACCCGCAATGGGAAATGTCAGACCTCAATACCAGTGTTGAGCGCATAGGTAAGTGAAATAGTGCAGTCAATTATCATATATCATTCATCCTCACCCCTTTACCATTAATTCATTTTTCTTTGTCATTAGTGGACCGCCCACGTATAGTCACTTTGCTAAATACATAGCAACTCTTCAAACACACATCAGTATAAAGTATAGGCCATTTGTTTTCACCCTTTTAGGACTTTATATCTGTAGAATAAGCTTAGACACGTGAACTCTTGGCCCTAGAATGTTGTTTGCACAATTTAATTCTGGCCGGTTTTCTAATGCATGCAATGTGTCCAATGTGATTTTATTAGCATTTTGCACAACACTTTTGAATAAAAACAATACGAAATTGGCTAGCCACTCTGTGCTTGTGCTTGCGGTGGGAGCTATCCTAAAAAGGATTGTAAGCATACTATAAAAACCAAACAAATCTCCAAAACAAATACAGTTCCATCAGACAGTTTGGCACATGGCACCCGGAACTTAAACAGTGATACTCTTCCCAGGATGGGGTGGAGGTTCTGAATGTGTGTCATGTGGGTGTAGCTTGATGGAACACAGACATTGAGATGAGTTTCACCCAGTGACAATATAGCTATGTCAATACAGCAAGCTTTATTGCTCATATGCAGGAGTCTTAGTTCTTACTGATAGAAAACGAATGCTAATCTCTGACTTGACATGTTCAGGTTTCCGGGCAGGTTACAAGGACTCAGTAATACGTGGTGTCTGTATGGTGCTTCTCACAAGGCCCTCAGCACTTCCACATCCCATGTAGGGGTGTTCTCTGCTAGGCACAAATGGCAGAAGGGGGAGGGGGGGGGCGCCCAATGTCTAGCACCCAGCTGCACCCACCTGCCTGCACCCACTTGCCCACCTGCACCCACACACTCACCTGCACCCACCTTGTTCTGATGAATCTCCTCCACTGCAGCTACAGTCAGAAGGTAGAGGAGGAGGGGGGGGGGGGGGGAGGAGAACACCTCTTCAGCTGCCATATGTGCTGCATCCAACTGTGTGATACTTGGCTGCCCGCAGAACCATGCTGAGAAGATAGAGATGGTAGCAATCACGTGATGACTGATGTAGCATCTGTTCCAATGCTTACTCACTGTGTTGTCTACTTGTTTCGTTGTTTTAAACAGGGACCGCATTGATCTCTCACAAAGTATTTATGGATTCAGTTCATTGATTGTCAAGATCCATCCCTTTCTGGCTGCTTGTTTTAAAAAGAATTGTACCGTCACAGTCATCAAGCACACATCCAAAAATAGTTTACTTTTATGATTTAGCAGAGTAATAAATAACATTTAGCAGACACTTTTACCCAAAGCACCACACAGGGGATTCAAACTTGAAACCTCTTGATCTACAGTCAAATGCTCGAGCTATACCCATCACAAGATGGGTAGGAAACAACCTTCCAAGACAAATAAATTCCCCTCCATGATCTTGTAATAAATGCCCACTCTTTCTGCATCAGGAATTCACTTGGTTTTGTTGCAGAGTGACTTTTCCTACCTTCACACTGGTCTAATCAGGCTTGTCTGAAGGGATCGACCACAAACTCTGACTGGGTCAGGAGGTGGATTCAACCTGTGTGTAACGGTTCAGTTCCATTCTTAACATTTTAAACTTCTTATTTGACATAAGAAACCCTTTTTGAATGATGCTTTAACACTTTTTGATTCAATAAAAATGTCGTCACCAGGTTAACACCCAAATCAAATAATCCAATGTTTACCAAGTGACAGTTTTCTAAGCTGTGGATACAGTTGACAGTTGATAGGCTTCAGGGATCCCTCAAGATAGAAACATTAGTAATGTAGATCAACTCTTGTCAAATCAGCAGCAGAATAGTACAGTACCTTTTCCACTTATAGTTGTCAGTTCTCTCTTTCATGCACGCACACACACACACATTAACTCTGAGTGACTGCACCTTTAAACTCATTAGATTACAGAGGAATTAGGTTTAGTTGTGGAATTAGGGTGCAGTAGAGCGATTGAATTTATGCCTATTACGCTCTGTATAAGGTATGAAGACAGCTTTATTCAGTAGATGTAATCTGATGCCATGCATTAGTAAAATTTGCCTGCTATGTTAATGGCATTGATGGATTATTGATTTTGTCAGTCAAAGGGTTTCGAATGATATAGTTTAGTACCATACTCAGTATTTTACAGTTCATTGACACTGTTTGATTAGTCATGAGAGATAAGACCACCGTATTTGTGTGATGTCATGCCCATAAAGGTCATGGGCTGTGTCACCTGCATATCCTAGTTTCTAGACTGTTAATAAATAACTACCCTTTATAACTAACCCTATTTATTAGGATTTAAACAAGAGCATATCACAAACCAGCATATTTATCACCACAGTTGAGAAACCGAAATAAACATGTTTACTTATGCAGCTTGTTTAACGTCCAGGGCCTCCACTTGGACTGTCATTTGTGAAGGACCCCGTTGCGTGTCATTAGATCAGCTTCCAGGACTGGCGGCAGCAGAGTCAGTGATCAATGAGGTAATACAAATGTAGCTGCATGTTGGCTGCTTCAGCACTGGGGGAGGGGTGGAGAGCAGCTCTGAACAGGGAGCCACCAGGTTTAGAGAAGACCTCTTACACTCGTAGAATCCACTCTGACGATCCGCCTTTCACTCCCACTCCTGTGGCCGTGGCAGAGAGGACTTTAGGAGATAACAACTTACTGAGTTGCATTCCCTTTCTGACACCCACATGGATATACACAGAAACGGCCTTTGTTTTTGCTCATTTTGGTCTACTGTGAATGATGCAGATACATTTTTTTCCTACCATTTTCCACTTCCAATAGTTCCATTAGTTTAGTGTTTGTTATAAGTAACCACAGGACATACATACATTATGTATGTTTCATACATGTTTCACCCACATAAATGCTGTTAACAGCAAGGACACTGGTCCTCAACTGCAGTCAACCATGACTATGATGTACAATGAATAATTGAGTAGTTATGTGACTAGCCGGCCTTCATTGCTTAACAAGTAACTTATTTAACCATCCAGAAATGTCTCTTGTCTAATTAGTTCTCGACACTTGGCGTTGCAAACAGTCTCATTTCGTTATCAAATCAATTGCTAATTGCTAACTTCTTATGGTAATTTATAACCAAACAGCAGTTAAAAGTCAGTTATACTTCTGAATATTTACAATGTAAATCATTTACAGTAAAGATGAATTATTTACGGATTCATAGTAAGTGTATTAATTATTATCATTTAATTCCCTGTATACAGTAAGATAACAGAAAGTGACTTAGCTGTGGAGATCATAGAAGTTCCTTGCCTACAGTATATGCTTCATGTCCGCCTAATTAGTTTCATGTGTGCCAGGCATGTTTCAGACTTGGTGATTTGCCAATTAGTGTTCTTTACTAGCCTTCGTGTAACAGAGCAAAGCTTCGTTCTGACAGGAAACTCAAGGCATCACGTTCGTGTCATTAGATGTAGCCGTCTGACATGCACAATTAAGCCTTGCTGGTTCAAATGACAGCTATTCAACCCACATGCACACACACATTCACACACTCACCCACTCATGCGCACACACACACACACACACACACACACTCATACAGGCATACATTGTCCATCTGTTGCCATGCTGTCGGTGACTCTATTGTTTTCGCATGCCCACCCCTTCATCCGTACTGCACCGTGAGGTAAGGCGTCTGTGACTGTCAGGGTTGATCACTTACAGTGTTCCCTGACTCGGTTTTTGTTGTTGAAGTGCGTTACAGAGGTCGGGGGGGGGAGAAGGCAGAAGTAATTTTAGAGCCTACATCAATGATATCACATCAGTTCCTGTCATGAGGGGGAATGCATTTCCTAAAAAAAAAACAAAACGTGATTGCTCCATAAAAACTGGTTAAGTCCCTTGCTTGACTGAGCATGTGGCTTTAAACAATGTTTTCACGAGAGCACCAATGTGGTATTGGCTGTAGTTAAAACGTGTCTGGAAGTTTTCCCATCTCAATCTGTTCTGTGGAGTGCTCAGAAGGAGTCCCTCCTGCTGGGAGTCCCTGGGGAAGACCACGTGGAGGAGCTGTTCGAATGAAACGGGCCCAGGATGAGAGGCTTATCATTGATTGGTGGTGGCAAGGCTAGAATAAAGAGTTCACTGCCTGTCGAGGTACTGTAGGCTGCAGGCGTTTTCTCGGCAATCCTTCTACAAAGGCCTGCAGCGGAGCATGGGAATGGAGCCTGTAGCGCTATCAGCAGCCCAGTCCACTCAGCAGAGAAAGCCTCCAGGTGGTTGTTGATGAGTAAAGGAGAACCATGGATAACTAACTGCATGGTATGTTGTTGGGAATAGTTCAGTGCAGGTCTTTGATAGTCCTGTTAGGCATTAACAGACAGGGCTATCTAGGGATTCCAGTTATTCAAGTCGAGGAATCCCCTCCTCTAGGAGAGCAGGTTATGTGACAGCGGGGATTGCTTGCCGTTCGCTCTAGTCCTGGAGAGGGACTGTGTCATGACAACATACCACTGCACTGCAAGGTAGTTTATCATGGGCCCAGCCCTGATTGATTTTACGCGCGTCACACATGCGCATACATAAACACACACACACACACGTACACACACTTACACAAACACACAGCTCGGCTTTGATAGATTACCCAACATTGTTATGCAGCCATTTGTATTTAAATATGAGAGAAATGTAGAGATGTATGTCTCCTATAAAAGGGGCTAGTGGGTGGGTGGGGGGGGGCTGCGTCTGAAAGGGATGCTGTCTAAGGGAGGTTTCATCTCTGGGATTTCCACCTGGGCTTCCACATGGAATATAATCATAAGAAAGAAATTCAAGAAATCCCATAGCAAGGTGGAGCTAAATCAGAATTTTAGAATTGTACACGCCACAGGTCAACACTGTGGAAAGGTCTATATAAGGTGTTTAGTTGTACTGCACCTAATGAGGTTCCTTAATGTCACGCTTCTCATTTGCACAAGTTGGGAAACTTGTATTCCTAGTAATATAGGTACAAATGTGTAGTGGATAACACTTTACTGTTGTGTAGGGGTAATATCCCATTTATCTGCCATTTAAGTTAGATTTAAGTATACTCTTTTTTCCATTTTGGGCATTTCTGAAGCAGACGTAGTCGACCTCAAAGCAAGAAGGCCATGTTTCAGATGGGCTGGCTGCTGCTAGTGTGAGAACCAGAACAGTTCCAGCCAGACACATGCACCTGGATGGGAGCATGGGCCTTGAGGTTTATTTACCCACATTTACACCTGTTAATCATAGACTGCCTGGCTGAAAATTAACCACCCACAATATGTACGGGTGGATCTGGCTTCTTTACATACCCAGCTGTTTGAACTCCAATGGTCATACTACACACAGACCATAATGGATTCTTAAGTTCCAGAACAGGACAAGTCTGAGGTAGTTTGCTCTTCCTGTTTCGAGATATTTTCAAGCATGAAACAAATACAAATAATACTTTTCATTTTTGCAAAGTATTCTCATACAAGTTGTCGTTTATAAACTTCAACTACAGAAATCTAACTCATTAGAAAATTCCCAAACATTTGGTTGTTTGAGTCACAATTTGGTTTGAGTTTTTACAGTAGGTTGTTGTTGCTGTTCTTGACTGCACAGGCTACTGGAGTCTGTAGTGGAGCTGGGAAGCGAGGGGTTAAGCAGTGGAGTGTTGTGCATGGCAAGCCACTCAGTCACTCACCCACGTTGAGAGAGGGGCGGGGTGGCCGCTTGCCCTAGCTCACTAAAAGACCCACTGCAGAGGCTGGCCAGAGCCAATGTCGTGACTGAGCAATATGTGTGTGTGTGTGTGTGTCAGCATGTCTGTTTCTCCGTGTCTGTGAGCGGGCTAGTGAGCTCTTGTCTCGGCTGTGTGGCTCCGTTGTTCACCTGCAGCGCTGTGTTTACACTGGAGAAGCACTCACTCTCCTTTTCCTCCATGGTCACGTAAAATCACAGAAATGTTATGGGAACTGTTAAAACAAGCAGGTAGACTGTGCTTCATGTCAGGGATATGATGGAAAGCCCTGACACCCAAGACACTGCCGCCAACTGGTTCAGACAGCTGTCAGCTGGCCTGAATGTCCAAACGCTTTTTTTCTCTCAGATGTGCTGCAAAAAGAAAAAGGATAAGTTACATTTCAAACCATTGACTGACAAGCTGCTTCAAATATTCGGTTCATTTAAAACATTGCGGTAGTTATTTCTTTATTTTGTAGCGTCTGGCTCCCTACCTCAATTCCGTTAATTGTTTTTCTGGTGATATGTTTCATCTAATTAAGTGGTCTCCAGGACTGTAAATCCTCAAGCACAGGAAAATAAATTACAGCTC
The DNA here is from genome assembly GCF_038355195.1 of Osmerus mordax. Taxonomy (NCBI): domain Eukaryota; kingdom Metazoa; phylum Chordata; class Actinopteri; order Osmeriformes; family Osmeridae; genus Osmerus; species Osmerus mordax. The sequence goes on along the minus strand of NC_090072.1, from coordinate 5,130,318 downwards.
TTGTTCTAGGAGAGCTCCAGTATATCATAGGCCAATTTTGTGTGAAGATATTTAGTGTCACGTAACCCAAATAGAAATATCACAGGGATAGTGAGTGAAGACTCATGAACGTGTCGCAGCAGAGGAGGTTTGTAGTCTTTATTTAATGCTAATCTGGAACTTTTGTAGTTCAGCACCCCCCTCTATGGTTGTGTCGTGGTGGCCCTTGCATGGCCCGGTGGTACAGCCTATGAGCTCAGCCCCACAGAGCACCAGGGAGGCTCTGCCGCGACACACTTTCACCAGCACGCACAAGACCGGAGTCTGGCCTCTCGGTCTAGACTTCGACCGTGCATGCATGCGGTGCGAAACAAGAAAGGCCCGACAACTCGGCAGCCGAAGCTTTCGATAACATATCTCTTTCAGTCTCGGAAGGATTCTGTGATTTTTGTAGTAACTTCCTGCTTTAAACAATGCACGTTCCCTCTTCCTCTGTCTCCAGCTCTGGCTGGTGCAGTGTTTTGGATCAGTGCCTTTAAATGAGTCACTATCTCTGGCCAAACTGAGTCAAGACCGTGTCGCAAGAAAGAAAACCCCCATAATGCCCCCAGCCTGCCTCCCTGTATAGAACGTAACGTGATCTCCCTGGAGGAATGCAGCAGGCCTCGGGGACGGCCAAATCGAGATACAAATCAGCCTCTCGGCTGGCAGATAATATATCTCAGAGTGCATCTGTGACAACGTATGATTATAGGTCTGCACTCTGACAATACTTAGTGTCCATTTGTATGCACAACCTGCAGAAGGGCTTCCCGACCAACCGTGCCTCATATTGTTTTACCTTTTGACAGTTGCAAGGGATTTCAATCTGCTTGCTTGGTAATCAGACTAGGAGTTGGCATGGTTTTCGGGGTTTTGACAGTTGCCCAGTTTAGGCCCAGAAGTAGCCCATGACCTCAGTAATCAGCCAGAGACTCCAGACCTCATTGCTCTGAGAGAATTTAAAACCTCCTTCATGCCTAGGCTGCCCAGGGGTTTTCAGAAATGTTGTGACCCCCCCCCCCCCAGATTATCTTTCCACTTGTTAAAACCAACACAGATGGTGATACCTTTTAATGCGTAACTGGGTTATTATATAAAACAGCAGAACAAGGAGTGCTATTTTTTATAATATGAAGATCAGCCTTGTATAGACAAATTATTTACTCTGTTCTCACTTACAGCCAAACTCGCATAACAACAGACACCTAAAGGTCCCCGTCATCAGCGCCTTGTGATATATGGAGCCCCTATGTAGGAATGGATACTGGAGGAGTGGAAGCTGGATCAGGTGCTTGTGTTTGCTGAGTCAGGATTCCTGCCGTCTGTGGAGAAAGTTCTATTTCCCCCCCTGTTCCTTCCCTCCTAGCCGTGTTCCAGGTGCTCCTCACACCAGACCCAGCACCCGGAGAGCCGTGGCCTAGAAACGGGGGAGACTGTCAGGGGTGGGTGAGGGAGGAGGAGAAGGAGCCGCTGGAAGGATGATGGTTTTGGCAGGCAAAGAGAGTAGGTTCCTGCCGGCGCTGCCCACTGCCTAGCCACCTGTCCTTAGACACTTTTTCGGCCCGTCCAAAACTGGCTGCTTCAGTTAGTGCTGCCTGCCACCCTCATCTCAGCCACACTGCAGTGCTCTGCTGTTTTCGGCTGCCCTCATAGACTCACCATAGATAATTTGAGTTTCCTGTTGTCTCCATCCACACATCTTAGTATGTTGTTGGGTGTCTAGAAACAACTTAAAAAACACAAATGTGTTTGTTATCACATTTAAAATCCAATCCTTTCATTCAGGATTTTTGACACTGTGGGGGATGATTCTCTTGTATATGGCGTTGTGCCAGACTTTGGGTCCAGCCCTGTCTGTGGGTAAACTGCTACCACTACATACGTCACCAGTGGACCAGGGTGGTTCTGTTAGCCAAGAGAAGGCACAAAAACACAGAACAAGCGCATCTCTGTGGGATCCATCTAGGAAATGTGTTCTGGAGGTGCCAGAGTCTCAGTTGCCAAGGAGAGTTCTTCAGGAGTTGCGATCGCACCTCTTTTTCTTGGCAAAAAAAGAAAAGAAGCAAAAAGTAAGCTGTAAAAGACAGGGAAACATCTGAGGTGTAACACAGTCAAGCAGCAGTCCCTTCTGGTTGGTTTGGAAATGCTCCTTGTTATTTCTTTGTTGTTTTTTTAAGAGACGTAATTGTGAGATATTGACGTTTCACGTCAATGAGACTTCCCCTGTAGTTCCTTAGGAATGTAATGTCTGTGAGATCGGGTTGCTGTTTAATGTCTTCAGGACTCCCTCTCTGTTACGGAGTCCTAAAGCTGATTTAAAGCGTGTCTCTAATGAAAGCTAATCCTGTCACAGCATTGTTCAGAGGCGGGTCCCACCAGGTCTGCAAATGGGGAACATCTTTTATAAGGGTTGTCAGGCTAGGTTTCATGGACAAGATGCTGAAGCCCGTTGGCGCCCTGCTTAATCCGGCGCAGAACGTGACTGCTTCTTTTGAGGATTAGAAAACTATAGTAGAGCAAGATTACAGCAAGGTTTTATGCGATTTGTGTTACGCTTATTGGAGGGAACCGTAGGAACAGAGTTTTATGTTGACGTTTCCTAAAATATTTCGAACCCATAATATTTTGGATCTAACTTCCTGTAGTTGCTATTGATCTTACAAATAGACTTGCTGTACTATGGGTGGTCCCAGTTGCCCTAGAGATGGGGTCAAGCCTTGGCATGGTAAAAGCAGGATATAAAAAGGTTGTTGGTTTGACAGTGACAACTCTTTCACCAGATTCTAGTCTTTTTTGATTATTTCTGCCTCTCTGGCCTCCCTCATTCACCCCCTTGACTCAGCATCACTGCATCCATTTGTTCACTGGAACTGGGTCCCCACAGTCAATCTGTGTCATCGATCCTCCCAATGCATTGATGGTTTGTCACTCCTCAACCAAAAGCAGACAGGAAGAGCCAGAGTCTCCCCTGGCAACAGATGAGGGCAATTCTCCCTTTGAGTAAACCACAACTTTAACCCAAATAAGCTGAGAATCTTTTAACAGACACATAGCATACATTGCATGGATGTATACCTGCAGTGTAGCACATTCTCAATGCTCTCAACATGATACCACATATTGAAATTCCTATAATTTTTAAGAGTTTCTCGCTGGGAGCTACTTCTGCCCTTAAGAGGTTTTGTGAATACGATCCTTGTCGAAATCTCTGTTCTCTGCCTCTTAAAAATAAATCAATATTTGAGGATATTATGTAAATCGTATTTTTGGTTCTAATTCTCGTGTCTTTGAAAATGTATAATGTGTCGGTTTTTCTCTTTTTTAGCGGTTCCTTTCCCCCCTAGTCATCGTCTGACGATCAGAGAGGTGTTCGACAATGAGGGGAAGCCCAAGGTGGACGTGCTCAAGGCTCACATGACTAAAGAGGGTCGTGTGGAGGAGAGCGTGGCCCTCAGGCTCATCGGTGACGGGGCTGCCATCCTACGAGCAGAGAAGAACCTGCTGGACATTGAAGCTCCGGTGACAGGTAGGACTCATTTCGATCCATCCTGTACATGTTAGTAGAACTGTCATCATGGCTGCGTTCGGTGTTGACGACAGGCCAAACACATTTTGGAAGCCAGACGCTTTTTGTCGTGACAGAACCCTTCACTCTGAGGTGGACTTCGCCCTGTTCTTATTTGCTGACATTTCTGAAACCTTCAGTTCGTAGGGAGACCTGTGGTGGCTTCCCGCTCTAAAGGGGCTTGTACACTTACTCATACACACACTAGTGGCACACACTCACATACACATGCCCCGACACTAGCATGTACCCTCATCTGTTGCGCTCCGATCAATATTTGTGTTTTGTGTTTCTGCTGGTATCCTGCAGTTCATTTTGACAAACAGCCAACTACAGAAAGTAGAATGTTGTTGACAAGCCACATTATGGTATGTGAGGTATGCATTAGACTAATTTGTTTCCTATTGAATATGGCAAATTGCAAAATTATTGTTGACTACATTTGACTTAAATATCGGCAACCTCATGAATAATATAATGGAAACAATTGACAAACACAATCCACAAACACTCTAATAACATGCCATAACATGAAATTGCTTTTCTGTGGTGAAATCTATTCATTCTTATCACTTATGTTGCTACTAGTCTGCTGCTCTCCAGATTACATTATTGTGATTCAGATAATGAATCATGGCAGTTAGTAATTTGCTAATATTATCTATATTTCTATTTCTGTCTATCTATCTCTGTCGCTTTTGTTTATTCATTCATGCCTTTTCAGTTTGTGGAGACATACACGGGCAGTTCTTTGACCTGATGAAGCTGTTCGAAGTGGGAGGATCACCAGCAACAACGCGTTACCTTTTCCTTGGAGACTATGTGGACAGAGGGTATTTCAGTATTGAAGTATGTTTTTTGTTTGTCTGTGATGCATGCTATTAAAATACATATATACTTGCACTACTATATATTAAACAAGATAAGTGATCATACTTTACATTAAGATATTTTGCCGAAATAGCAGTTGCAACATAGCAATGTATGTTAATAATTAGAGCAGCACCTTTACATTAGACATGATGCAATATAATAACTAAATCTCCTTCTCCTTGTCCTTTACTACAGTGTGTGCTTTACTTGTGGGCCTTGAAGATTCTTTACCCCAAAACACTGTTTTTGCTGCGTGGGAACCACGAATGTAGACATTTAACAGAGTATTTCACTTTTAGGCAGGAATGTGAGTATTTTGTTGGGAATTTGATTTACTATCCTTGATTTATACAATGTTAATAGTAAAATTAACCAGAATTCGTGAATTTGGACTGAAAGAAAACACTATGGGTGGAATACTGTGTAACTGGGCTTACTGATCTTCTGAATATTTATTAGTACCTTTTCACCCAGGCACAGCATGTCCTAGTGTGTGAGCACTGAGCGCCCTGGTGTTTGATTTGCTCTATTTCCACCATGACAGGTAGAATTAAGTATTCTGAGAGGGTGTACGACGCCTGTATGGATGCCTTTGACTGCCTGCCTCTCGCTGCCCTCATGAACCAGCAGTTCCTGTGTGTACATGGAGGACTGTCTCCAGAAATCACTCATCTTGATGACATCAGGAAAGTAGGTGTAGTATTTTGTGTCAAACTCAAATGATCAATTTTTTACTATTAAAAATAATTTTACTTTAAATATTATATATTATTATATGTTTCAACATAATTAACCTTTAATAATACTATTTTGACTATGTTACAATTTTTTTTAAATCAATGGTTGGTTTAAACCTGAGAACTATTAATTGACCATCGCAGCAAAATCCTTAACAATGCGCCACCACTCTCAACCCCAAGAGGGCATTAGATCACAGTGAACTCTCTTTCACCCACGCTTTGAAAAAGGCCTGATGAAGGTCAAGCCCAGGAGCCTCATGTAGCCTGTAAAGAAACCTTTTGGAATGCCTGAGATCCTAGGCATTTTTCTCATCTCTTCAGTGTCTCCTAACAGGGCCCATTGTCTGTGTCCTCTGTAGTTAGACAGGTTCAAAGAGCCTCCTGCGTATGGCCCCATGTGTGACCTGCTGTGGTCTGACCCCCTGGAGGACTTTGGGAATGAAAAGAGCCAGGAACACTTCACACACAACACAGTCCGAGGCTGCTCCTACTTCTACAGGTGGGCCAGTAGATCATTCACTACCACTATGTGTAGCACCTATCAAAGGGGTTGCCTGTTTGCTGGTAAGCACACTAAAAAGCAGGCGGGCGCAATTATTTACCACAGTGGATCGCATGAGAATTTCACCTTGTGAGTGCAGGGATGTACAGTCAGTTCACTTTCTCTTGGCAAACGTAGGCCTACTTATTGTAAGTAGCTTTGGATACAGGACTCAGCTAACTGACTGAAATGTGTGTTAAACAATGTGTCTTCTCTTCCTAGCTACCCAGCAGTCTGTGACTTTCTACAACACAACAACTTATTATCGGTCATCCGGGCACATGAAGCCCAGGATGCTGGGTGAGCCACTTTACCTCATGTTTCACATGGCTCTTATCACAATTGTCACACATACTTTCCAAGTTTGTAAGCACTTCAGAATTTCAAGACTTTTATTGTGAAACTTGTCCTTGGAGTGAATGTTTTGTTTTACTTGTTTGCTGTACCCCAATTTTTCTAGATTTAGATTGTATGTCTTTGAAAAGTATGTAGATTGTACAATATAGTGTTTTTGAAGTGCTTTAGTTGGTTTGGTGCCAATGTAGATCTCATAAATGAGACTTCTTGCTTTTTTTTACAGATATCGCATGTACAGGAAGAGCCAGACTACAGGTTTCCCTTCACTAATCACCATCTTCTCAGCACCCAATTACTTAGACGTGTACAACAACAAAGGTAAATGGCATGATTTGATTAGGAAATTATTATTTTATTTTGAGGCCAGTGACAGAATAACTGCTGGTACCGTAATACATTTTTCATGTAATGCAAACCTACAACTTATTTACCAATAAAATTGCTGGTCCGATAACATAAGAACTTCAGTACTAAAGTTATTAGTTTATAAGAAAGTTACATTGTTGGTTGGGTCAAATTATTATAATTTTTCATTTATAATGACTTAATAATAATGAAATAAAATGACCATGTATTATTTTACGGAATAAAATATAATTAAACTCTGTATGTGATAACTAAGTGTAACTTGATTACTTAGATTTAGGATTTAATTTAGTTATTTGAGTATGTTATTAACAATGATAAATCGAATAATATAATAACTTATACATAGCAACAATATAGGCTGAACATTTATTACAACAAGCTATTATGCTATCATTTTTGACTGCATAGAAATAGTAAATAAATTACAAATAAATCTGCAGTTGCTAGGTGATAGGCCATTGTAGAATAATTCAGGTCATTCTTATACAATTCCACCATATTACATTGTGTTTTTTTGTCAAAGCTTGCCATTGGGATGTTGTCTTATTTACTTGTTACATGTATGTAATGTTTCCGGCATACAGATGCTGAATACTAAAAAACAACAGATTTTGCAGGCTATACTTTATGTAGTTCCTGGCTCGAAGTTCATGCTTTAATTGAGCCTGCAAAATGATGACACTTGATCATCTTTGCCATGTTTACATGCTCTGATTTGTTTACAAACTTCCTGGTATGTCAAATTGTGAAAACCCAGTGAAAACAATTCTTTCAGTTAAATGTTTCATGAGTGTTTTTAAGGCCTCCCTTTCCGCTGACTGGAATTTGATTCAGATGAGAGTGGGTGGCTATAGGAAACATGCATTTTAGAGGTGATTTAAGATGCATTATTCATAAAAAGGTAACCTATGACAGCCAGAAATAATGCTAAACCAGTACAAGGTGGAAATTTCGCTTTTACTAAACAAAGAATCTAGATTGACGTAAGGCATTTAGATTTTGTGACATGTTACAGGCAGCGGCCACCAGCATGAAGCAATACATCCGTTTTTGTTTAACCCTTGTGTTATCTTCGGGTCATTCTGACCCATCAGTCATTGTGACCCACCGTCGTATTGCGAAGTGAAGCATTTTCTTTTCACTGTCGGGCTGTCTCAGACCCCCCACATTGGAATGGTTAAAAGAAAATTATTTTTATTTGTTTTTGTATTGGGTAAAATTGGGTAAACACAACGATGGTTCGTTATGAACCTTTGGGTCATGTGACCCGAAGGCAGCACGAGGGTTAAAGAATTTGGTGAGTCGTTGCATTTTGACACAACACCACCGGGGGCATCTTGGAGCACATCTAGGCTACCCTAACCTAACATAACCCCACTGAGCTTTGACATTTACACTGTAATGTTTTGTCTACAGTATCTTAGGCTAAACATATTCTGAGTAGTCCTATTAGGCTAACATCTTGCCACGTGACATTTTTAAGATGGCAATTTTTTTTTATATTAGTTGTGTGATTACTGGAGCCTTCTTTATTTTGTTTGCTTAACAGATACGTTGGTAAGCTACATGTAAAGTCTACAACAAATCTTACGTCAAATCTAAAACACATCTTACATCTCTGTTTATTTAGCCTGCATTCACTTGGTTGGAAATACAGTTTCGTCGCAGTCAGTCCCAGTTGGTTACTTTTTCACAACACATGATCCTATGCGTTAATATCAGTAATTAGTTCTTTAAGTAAGCTTTACCTAGAGTGATATTGAGCTTTACTGCACCTACTGCTTGATTAGAGTTGTCACTTCATCATGGGGATTTGCGTATAGACATTTTTGCAAATATTTGTTTGTGGTCTTGGGAGATTGGTCATCTGTGCAACTGCCAATAGGCAACATTTTTAAACTGATCTAAAGTATTTTTCTTCTATCACTATCGCGTTATATTGCAATTTGGCTTTTTAAGTCATGATTTCATGGTTTCATTCATATAGAAGTACAGTTTCGATGCAAAAAAAAATGTTTCTCATAAAATGTTTTGCTCCTGTTAAGATTAATGAATCATTACCATTTAGTTTTCCTATCACCTAAATGCTACTTATCTACATAAAACAGCAAATATTATGAGTTTGAGAGTAGTAGATCTGCAAAAGCGAGCAGGCATTTGTGTCCATGAGTTTTCAGTACTTGAATATCTGACATTTTCTGTATCAAGAGCTTTATACTCTTTTGACTGCTTTAGCAGTTAGCTAGTCTGCACCATCTGGATTATGAACTCTACTTCTACCTGGTGGTTGACATAGAGGTGACCAGGTGGTACTCTTGCCTTGAGGCCTCAACTATATTAATTGCATAAGTATTGTTGGGAAAGCACTCTTCAGCTTGGCCATTTCTTATTTAAAATAAAACAAATATTAATGTGTGTATGGTTTAGGGGATTGCCTCTGCAGTGAGTACATATTCTGAGAAATTGTGCCGTTAAAGGTGCCTTTTATAATTTTCGCAAATATTTTCCTTTTCCATTTTTCCGTTGTGACTTTGGTCAAAACTGATCAGGAAAACACATTTCCCCTTTTTTCCTTTCCTTTTGTTAAATGCCTCCTGTATTTCTTTTTTAGATTTCACCTTGCATAACATTTCTCTGTCTCCCTCAGGTATGGTTGGGAGAGATAATTTATCCAGAAAGGACTGCATGTCAGCCAGGTTAATGCTGGTGTCTGAGCTGTAGAGTGCAGGTAGTATCCAGTCTTGTTTTATTTTTTTATGTTCCAGGTTGGTCAGAGGAGTCTCTAGTAAAAGACCCATATTTTACTTTTAAGATTAGATCTTTTTTTCTCCCATTTGAAAGCGTATTGATTTCTGCCATTTGATAGTATTAATCTTTTACATAATTCTAAAATACCTCTGTTGACAGTTTTGTCACATACACTTACTGTAAGTCGCTCTGGATAAGAGCGTCTGCTAAATGACTAAATGTAAAAATGACTAAATGTAAATACAACAGACAATATCAAAAAATTAAAAATAGGACAAATATGCATACATAGTGATGATAAATCATAGGTCTTTTTTATGAAATAATGAATAATACACATATTCCTTCTCATAGGTATTTATATAATTGCCTTTCCTTCTGTTCCCCAAAAGGGAAAATGTTTATTGTGATTTTAGGAACCATAACTTTCTATAGTATAGTAACACTTAAGGTCAGTGAGAGGTCAGTGTCCACAATGGAGATTAGTTTATCCATTTCTGTCATGTTACTTGGTGATTGTCTTGACTCGTTCAGCTTTTAGTGTCTGCCTAATCCACTGTACCGTAGTGTCAGTTTTGGATATTTCCTCTGCTCTGGTTAGTGCTTTGGTTTCATTTGGTCACATTTAGATTCTGTAAGCTTACGCTACACATCGTAAAGCATACAGATTTTATTAAAATGAGCTTATTACGTCAAATTTACAGCACCTAGTTTTATATTTCAGTTCCACGGTACAATAAACATTATGACAAAAAGTGCTCTGAATGTGAACAACTCGGAACAACTGTGCACTCGATTGATAATCAAGGAACAGATCAATCATAAAAGCAGCTTCCGCATACAGTATACATTTTTGGATGGATATAAATAAGAAACCTTGTAGCAAGATGATTATACTCTTGGAAATTAGTTTCTTAAAGCACACTTTTTATGTTGGCTTCGTCTTTTCCTGCTTCAATGCAATCAAGCTTTTATTCCCATTTCCACACACTTGTGTTCCCTGCTAAAAGCTTTCAGGTGTAGGTTGTTGGGACCAGTTCTCTGGAGTCTGGACGCTGTCTTAATCATCCCCAGCTACATAAGCCTTACTCTAATGGGCTGCATGGTTGGCCATCGCACATCCAGCATTTCATGTTGATCATCCAACTGGTTATGTCTGAACCGTGCAAAGGAGCCCCAAAACTGCATTAAATTGCTCACTCAGAAGCATCATCAGAATCAGAATCAGAATGGGATTTATTCGCCATGAAAGTTTGCACAGACAAGGAATTTGCTTGGGCAGGAAGGTGCATACAATAAACATATACCTAAAATTTAAATATGTGGACTATCTATACTAAGGGTACATAAACTAGCAGTACTAAGTGGGATTAGAATATAATTAAATATCCTAATGTTCCCCTCAATTCTACTCATCAGGAAGAATAATGTGCAGTTCATGGGCAAATCAAACTTTTGGGGGGATCAGAATTTAGCTATTGAGATGGCAGGTCCATGAACCCATAGAATCCCACAGTAAATGATATATTTTACATTTTGTAGAAAAATTAAAATAATTACAGTTACGTAAATGGTGAAGTAGTTTGGAGGCTGCTTCACTTGAACTTGAGAAAAAAGCAATTTGAGTACAAATGATTGAGGATAGAATTTGAGTACTTTCGACATATTTGATCTATCTGCAGCTGCCGTGCTGAAGTATGAAAACAACGTGATGAACATCCGACAGTTCAACTGTTCTCCTCATCCATATTGGCTTCCCAACTTCATGGACGTCTTTAGCTGGTCTCTGCCCTTTGTTGGGGAAAAGGGTAGGCTATGAGACACCATATTAGTTTTACATACATTACATACATACATTAAAGTAAGATTGCATTTCAGTAATTAAAAACCACACTGTGTCCCCATGTTTAATAGGTGGGTTAGGGATAGCCTTTGATTCTACTCAATGACACCAAATTACTCAAATATGGTTTTTATTTCACTATATGTTCCCTGCAATCTTTTTCCCACCCTCTCTCCTCTCTCTCTTTCCCTTGCTCTGCCTTCCTTCTTCTCTCCTCTCTTTTTTCACTTGCTCTGCCTTCCTCCTTATCCTCTCTCTCTCCAGTCACTGAGATGCTGGTCAACGTCTTGAGCATCTGCTCCAATGACGAGCTGATGACCGATGAGGAGATGGATGGTAAGTCTGGAGCAAAGTGTTTGACAAAAGCAACATCTCCATTTCCTCTTTCATCATCCAGCAGGTTAAATAGCAACAGAACTGAGATGGTTTGGTCTCCTACCAAAACTATAGTATTTGAACACTTGAACTCCACCAGTCAATTAACTAATATTCATAGGAATAAGAAGGAATGGGTCTCTCAAAATATTATAGATGTTCCTCGTCTCACCTACCATTGTGATTTTCAAATCTTTACCAAACCCGACTTTACCCAAATCACTTTTTAATCTTTTATCTACCATCTCCACTCTTGTGGAAATGTGACATTCCTTCCTTACAGTCTTTGTTGGCATTCAACTTGGCAGGCAATGTGCCAAGATACATTTCATGTTTTCTGTCATGATTTAACTGGAAACCTGCATCTCCAAGTTATACTTGTTGTGTACACGATATCTTTTGATCTTTGGATACTCCACCCTGTCAAATGTTTGCTATGTCCTTCCATGTACGTCATTGTCATCCCAAACTGGCAAAGGAAACTTCTTGAGATCATATCCTGTTTGGGAGAAGGGAAGGTATTGAAGCTAGTCTCTGATAGGGGGGGGGGGGATTATGTTTAACTAGTGATGAGCAGAGACTGACAATATGAAGTATTTTGAAGATGGACATTCCTAATGTACCTAATTCATAGTGGAGGTTTGAACGTCACAAAACCGTACAAACAGGCCAAGAATTTCCAGGCTCTAAATGTTCCCTCACAATGGGAGCTCTTCTACTTTGTATTCATACTTGGGTATGCTATCCCTTTTTCGTTTGTTTTCTCATGTTCCCTTTCTTGTTTTTAATTCATTGTTTTGTCAGACTACTTTTTTTGCCGCTACTTTTTATTTTAGACCTCTACACTCTAATTTCTCTTTCCCCAAAATATCCATTGTGATCATATTGTTTTCTCTTTATCTCAATTTCTCTTTCTCACTCTCTTGCCTTCCCTCCATGATCTTTCTCCTCAAACCCCTAAGTCATTATTTCTGTTGCTCATGCTAAGTCTGTCATTCTCTTATCTTATTTAATGTGTCTCTTTTCTATTTTTCAGAGTTTTGCTTAAGACATTGCTTTTCTTATTCTCCTTGGATGGGCTTTGGCCCTCCTCCTTTTCTATCATTTCACAGCCATCCACTGATCTCTCTATCTTTTCTGTTCTCTTCTGGGGTGTTCTTGAGAAGGACAACTAATATATGCCCCCAAGAAAGGTACCACCATCAGTAATATTCTTGTTTGCATCATAAACCTTTGTGGTGCCTGCTTGTGCACTTTGTAAATAACTTTAACACCGGACTAACATTATAAGTGCCAAAATAATTCTGATAATGGCCCCTGACAATAGTATGGATCGGCATGTCTTGCAGGTCGAGTCTAAAGTATGATTTCATTAGAAACCATAGAATCTCTCCACACCTCCACTCCCAATCTGCTGTGCCATCATTTCCATGTGTGTTTAAAAAAGAAATCTTTTGTCACCGTTTCATGTGCAGGTACCATGTAAAGGTGTCTCCTTGAATCTACCTAAGGATACATATATTAGACTATGATAGAAATACAGTACATAGCTACACTACAAACACAATATACAAACTGAAATACACAAATTTGTCTCTAATTGTTTGACCAATAAAAAGGCCCAAGACACTCCATGGTTCCCTTCTAAATGCTCTTTGCAGTGGCCCTCACATAACAATGGGAAAGCCTCGACTGTAGGTCAAGCTGGGACAGTGCTGTCCTATGGAGAGAGTACTGATGCCTCATGTCACCCAGTCTGTTCCGAATACGTGAGTCAGATATATGGATAGAAAACCTTCCAATTGTTTTTGTTTTGTATTTCAGTTTACACAGCGTAACGTTTCGCTGTTATGCCTGACAAATTACTGCTACTGTTTGCTAGTCACATCCTCAAGTGCCTGGTTTCGTATTGCCTTCCCTGGAGTACTTACTGTTAGAATCAAATTGCTGAGAACTCAGTCTGATCTGTCATCAAAAATAAGCATTATTTTTCATTAAAGGGTGAAAGGAAGTATGCATGATGGATGTCAAGGGTTTCTTGCGGTTTTTTAGTCACTGTAATAATTTTTGGAATCTGGAAAACTGGGTTGTAGTAAGTTATCTGACACTACTGTGTCCACTACTGTATATGTCTAGCCTTTTGTTAGGCTAGCTAAAGTATGATATTTGATTAATCAACATTAATAAAAGCACATTTCACACACCTTGAATGTAGTCTTAACAGTGAGATACAACTGCTGCTGTACAGTGGATGTTTGGCTTGGCTTTGAAAATAAATGTGTTGAGAAATAACCAGTTCAGTGCATATCTAGGAAATGCATCAGTTTGGTGTTGAGCTTTAAAAACAGCACTTTGGATATGGACATCATGGGATTGCATTAATGGTTTCTGATGTTAGTCTTGACAGCACTCAAAACAATACTCTCACTTAATAAAAATACACTTTTGAATTTTTCTATACCACCAACACTGCCACCGTCAATGACTTCATTTGAATATATGTGTGTACGTGTGTTTACGTGTGTGTACATGTCTGTGTTTGTTCTCCAGGGGCCACTGCCTCTGCACGCAAGGAGGTCATCCGAAACAAGATCCGAGCGATTGGCAAGATGGCCAGGGTATTCTCTGTCCTCAGGTATGAGAGTCATGGGGTTAGGAGGGACAGTCAGTGGGACAGGTATATTCAGACCCTGGGTTGCTAGATCCCAAGCTGAAGCTTCAAGATCAACTTGAGTGGTTTGTTTTTAAATAATCTGTTTTAATAATGTTTCAGTCTGGTAGTGACAGAGGAAGTCTCCTGACACTGCAAAAATACGCTGTCCACATCTATAACCCCCCCCCCCCCCCCAAAAAAAATAAAATAAATAAATAAATATATATATATAACTTTCTAATCTTTTTGACAGCTAAAATAAAATGCAAAAAACATGCTCATTCATAAAGTATCGATCATGCGGATGTCACAGGCCAATTGTGACTAATTGCACTATTAATTAAGAAATTACTTTTTAACAGCATAAAATGCCATTCTCCTCAATACACATGTACCTCCCCTGCCCTGGCTGCCCCTGCAGAGAGGAGAGTGAAAGTGTGCTGACGCTTAAAGGCCTGACCCCTACTGGTATGCTGCCCAGCGGAGTCCTGTCTGGAGGCAAGGAGAAGCTGCAGAATGGTGAGTGCTGGCATCTCCCCCCCAACCCCCACATCCCCCCCCCCCAACATGTTACTCACAGTACTGCCTGTTGTATACTAAATGTATGTTTACTTAAATTCAATCTGTGTTTTCTGGAGCAAATGAACAATTTGATGGTGACAATGGAGTGCTTTACCAAAAGACAAGCATGAGACGTTCTACCTTACTTGAGCACCAACATGTCCTTGGATTTAGTTTGATGTGTGATGTGGTTGGTGTAAAACTGCTACATTCTTTGTATACAGTTTTTACATTAAGGTGTCAACAATTACCAACTGATTTAGAGTTTGTGTGCCAGTACTTCTACAGTATTTAAGAGTAATATAACATAAAAGATAAATACAAATAAAATAAATAAAAATTTATGATTGTTGTTTGGAAGCTCACGTTAACCTGATTGGAGCTGAAAATACACTAAACATAGTATAGAAAGACAGTTATAATATGCAGTGTCTTTAATTTATGGCAAGTCCATACATGATTATACCACCTCCGCAAGAACATTTGCTCCAGTCCTGATATCGGTCATTTCCAGAAGGTTAACAGGTTATTTCTTTAAATGAAAGTCAAAGCAGCCTATATGCCTTTATTAATATAATTAATTTCTGTTTACAATCTACTGGTTTATCTGAAATATTGTCTGTGTCTTCTTCTTTTCCCCATCTCTCTAGAAACTGCAGGTATATTCTACTGTATATTTTTGTCAAAACAACTCGTCCTCCTATGTTAAATTCCAAATACATCAAAATGCATCAAAATCCTTAGACAACTTGTTTTCCGAATATATTCGGAATGTGTAGCACATCATCTTCAACCATTTAGACTAGGGGAAAACGATTTCACCTGATTTGTTTCAATTCTAAAATGAAAGTGCTAAACAGTTAAGAATATTTATTGCGAAATTTAAAGGGAGGGGACTGATTTAGAATTATGAAGGATGAATTGGAATTGACATCAAATGTGTAGGCAAGGAAATGTTCCTTGTCATCCACAAAGGCAGAAATCCAGATAACTTCACTCTCCTCTCTGTGGTTTCCATGTCAGATTTAGTTGACTATCCCTGATCCCTGTTCAATTGGTATGTGTTGGACAAGTATTAGTGAAGTATTTTTGTGCCAAAACAAGATTCTTTGCGACTTTACTACTGAATTATAAAGCTTATACCATGGCCTGCCAAAGAATGAAACAATATTTAGCAAACATACACATTTGATAGAAATCTGTTTGCCATGAAGTTTCAAGTGGTGACAATATATCTTGATATTAATACAGTACCAATCAAAAGTTGACTTTTGACTGGTACTGTATGTCTCATGGCCAAACAAGTAGCATTAATTGTTTTTTTTTAATTCTTTGTCAAAAATATTTTATGGCCTTTTCTAAAGTGCTCCACTTAGCCCAGGCTGCATCTGCTTTGGGCATTAAACACGTGTAAGGCCTGGGTTGTTGTAAGCTATCCCTTACATAGAGCTTAGAGGCCATGGGTGAGGCAACACTCCTCATGGTCACCATTTGGGGAAACACCGTATCACCATAGAGACAGAGTGATGTTCAAGAGATTCCTGTCGCAGCATCAGTAGAATCACAGTCTGCAATCAGGCCTCTCTACTCAGGCAGGCTGTCATGTGCTTCTACTGTGATGTTGTACCCTTTTTAGACTTGTTCAGCTTTAGTGGTTGTTTGTATCACTCTTTATTATTTCATACAAAGGGAGTTCAGTTTCTATGTGTAGAGCTAGCTTTTTAAACATTTTACGTTAATTTGTCTTAATGTGCAACTGTCTGAATAAAGTGATTCCAGTATCCCCAGTGGTAAACATGTAACTGCTAACTCTTGCTTTAGAACAGAAGGATATGGTAAGTGGTAAGTAAACCTTATTGTTGTTGTTCTTTGTCTTTGACAAGGTCTGGTGTTGAGGGTGTCACAGACAATCAGGACATAATAGTTCTATCCCCTCTCGTCTTAGTTGTTCAGCTGCCATTGCATGATTACTGTAGCGGTATTTTGTCCTGCGTTTGACACCAGTAGCTATGTTCACCACCAGATCCTCATTGGCACCTCCTTTGTCCTTTGTCACTGTGTGTTCTTTGTCGACAGTAAATTTGAGTTATAATACTGATCTACTAAAAGTTACCAAAAAGCAGTTATCTTACATCAAATGAAATTCTACATGTTTAAAATGCATTATTAAGTGTGTGCATTCAGTTCTACTAATTGGGTCTATGATTAGAGTTTAGAGAACTCATGGGTTGTGCTGATCAACAGCACTCAACACGCCTCATGACTATCACCATAGTGACATGACCCTATGACCCCCGAGTGAGTTATTGTTGTTATGGAGAACAACGGTTACAATCTTCAGGAGATATTTTGGGATGGAGATCGTTTATATCCGGTAGATCAGTTTTCCTGAACTTAACTGGGTAAAACAGTATCTGACATCTGTTTAAATTTTAGCTTTTAGATACGTTTAGTTTAGTAAATATACAAAACTACTTGTCTTGTGTATTGGTGTTGGACTCTCCATTCTGTCCTCTTCCAAGGTCTCTCGTCCTTTATGTATTTTGACTTCAATGCGGTGTCCCTTCCCCCTCACTGCTATGCTAACACCCATGTGTGTCCTTTTTCAGAACATGGAAAGTTTGAACATTTGTTTCTGCATTGACTCTTTTTTGCTGCTTAATGACTTGTTCCTCCTGGGACAAAATGAACTCAACTGTATGTTCACTTCTCTCATTCGTTTTGCAACCCCTCTTCTTCTCTTCAGCTACTATTGAGGCTATTGAGACTGACGAAGGTAAATGGGTCTGCCTTCTTCTGTTGCTCATCTGCAGTAGACAGGGGCTTCACTGGGTTTAATACATCTCGCCGTAGCGTGTATAAAGTGTGTTTTGGGCTAACAGACTGTAGCATATATACAATATGCACAATAACCAAAGGTAAAAGCAAAAGGTCAGGGGAAAAACAAATCCCACTTGTTTCAAAGGGGAACAAGCTCTTTTCACAGTTTTGTGAACATACAGTGTAAACAGACAGTTATGATGAAAATATTTTTCCTGCTGGAGTACTACTATGTATGACTAAATAGTTGTTCCCCTTTAAAGCAATTGACTCAGTAATATTTTGTTCTCATATACTTATTAGCTTCTGATCAAATAAAAAAAAACATCAAATTAAAATAACAATTCACTCTCCAAGGGAGGCTAATCAGATTCCCCCCTGAAAGAAAATGACCAAAAAGAGATTGTAAAGAACAAACAACTCTACTGAACTCTAAATAGCATCGGGGTCCTGCTATTTACATTGTAACTGTTCGGTGATTCCTCTGAATGCCCTTAGACGACTGTAGCTTGCAATAGTTTTGATACTCTGCTTCATTTTCCATGTGATTCCTCTTTTACCCTGCCGTGTTGTGTTGTCATTGTGAGCTGCTAATAATCTGTCTGACCTGTGCTAAATCCCACGAGTATGTTGTACAATCTACCCACCGTCACCCACCACCCTTAATTTCTTTCCCAAAAAGTCGTCAAAATCCACACAAATGATCTCCTGAAAATTTAGCTGTCCTCTTACAGTCTACCGAAATGCCTTTCCTTATGCACTGCATGTTTCTAGCAGGCTGAACAAGACATAAGAGGTACCTTTCCCCACTTCTTCCTAGTGTCTCTATACAGGAGGATAGGTTCACAGTTGGAATTATCTTTTTGGGGTAGTGGATATCTCTATGTTAGCAACTATGTTAGCAGTTTTAAAGTGAAGTGATGTTAAAAGGGTTTTTAATTGTGCCCAACAAGGCTAACATTTTCAAAATGCTCGTCAATTGCAAACATTTACTTAAATATCTAACCTGTTTAATATGAGTAAATATATCTAACCTATATAATCTGAGGCAGTCATTTTCGTGCATCTCATGCAAAGTGTGCACATATGACTCATCTGCAAGATGTAGAATGAATACTGTAGCTTCAGATTCATTCGTCTCGACTCTGTAGATACTGAGGTTGCCCATAAAGCTATGCTTTTCTGTACTTTTTGTTTTTTATTGTGTATTACACAGCAAATCCTTACCATTTACAATTATTTAAGCTATATTTATAACGTGCATTTCTCGTGTAAAATGCCGCTTTCTTTAGTTTTACCTTTAGATTTGAATGCATTGTATATGACCTTTCATTGTAAAATACATATTTCTGGTATATTAGAAAACCTTTGACTTCCAGCATCTATCATGCTCTCAAATAGTTCAGCAGAATCATGTAATACTATCTCTATTGTGTTTATTTGCAATGGTTGTGCTGCTATTTTATTGTCAATATGAATTTTTCATTTTCAGTTTGTTTATTATTTGAGATTACTCTTGCTTTTTAGTTAAGTTGATCACAAAAGCAAGATCCTTGACAGCCGACAGTTCAGTAAATGTGTGTTTGTCGAATGAAAGATGTCATAGATGTTAATCTAACCTGTAATAATGGCGACTAGATACCTAAACATAAATGTAATTCTCATGCAAGAATATGCATTTTTTAATCATTAGTCTTGTTCAACGAAAAACATCAGTCTAGTGTTCTTGGTGGTGAAATGATTAATTAAGTAATCACCAAATAATTGTATCAGTTTCTACAGTATGTACTGAACTGAATAAAAGCGAAGGCAACCCAAATATATTTATGAAATGATGTACTGTGTGTGTGCATGCGTGCGTGTGTGTGTGGATGTGTGTGTTTGATCCTACTCTTTCGCACTGGTGTGAAGAAATATTAAACATTCTACATCTCTGTTTTCCTAAACCCCCCCCATTCCCACCACCCCCCTCTCCCCACCCATCAGCCATAAAGGGCTTCTCGCCCCAGCACAAAATCACCAGCTTCGCGGAGGCCAAGGGTCTGGACCGCATCAACGAACGGATGCCCCCTCGCAGGGACACGCTGGCTTCAGACGCCAGCCTCAACTCCCTCAACAAGGCCCTGT
This sequence comes from Osmerus mordax, assembly GCF_038355195.1. Taxonomy (NCBI): domain Eukaryota; kingdom Metazoa; phylum Chordata; class Actinopteri; order Osmeriformes; family Osmeridae; genus Osmerus; species Osmerus mordax. The sequence goes on along the minus strand of NC_090072.1, from coordinate 5,110,725 downwards.
CCTCCGAGACCAACGGCACGGACGTGAAGGCCAACACCAGCAGCAACATCCAGTGAACAGAACATACGTCCTGCTGTGGAGGATGGCCGGCTGTGGGGTAGGAGACGGGGTCGTGCCACCCCCCCCCCCCCATACTGCAGCATGCTACAGCATAGCCATAGAAGACACAGAGGATGCCCCCATGGGTTACGTGATAATGGTGGGGCTGAGAAGCGGGGATATCTCAGTGTACAGGGTGCAACGTCTCCAACTTGTGTTGGGACGATGCAGCACTTTTGAGTCTTTGAATATGCCTTTAAAACGTTTTTCTTTAGTAAAATCTGGTAAGGTATGGTTGGCTTTCATCTTCAGAACGGCCAAGGAATGTGCTTTATTCTGCACCACAGTGGGAATGAGAGTGAGAAATATCTCCAAGGGGAGATTATATGAGCTCCTCACTCATTTACTGGATAAGGAGCTTCTTACTAACTATTGTACGTTTACAAAAATACAGCACTAAACAGCATCAAACACATTTTTGACATATAAAGGTGTACAAACTAAATAAGGACTATTTATTGATTACTTTTTTTCCTACTCTTATAAAATAGCTCTGAGTTGAATTAGGCAGTCTTAAAGAGAATGTTGCAACATTGTTGAAATGCCAAAAAATGTTATATGATTTTGTACAGTTTATGCTTACCTCAGGTTTATTTGGTGTGTGCTTTAACAGGATTATATGTTTAATGGCTAACCGACTTGGTAAAAAATACCTATTTTCTTGGAGCTTCATAACTGGAATTTATGTTTATCTATAGCCTACAAATGTTTTTGTTTTCTTTCTTTGAGGAGTGGGATATAGATTTATTGTGGCTTGCTGGAACTCTTGCTGGAGTGTTATTTTTTTCTCTTTAAGTATTGCAAACAAAGTAAACAAACAAAAAAGCATTTTGTTTCGAAAAGTAAACGTGTCTGCCTATGCATGTTTTATAAAATCCGTAAAATGGGAACGTAAAATGGAATTTCATAATTTTGAAATGTACTGTGCTTTCAAGAATATTTACTGGAAACTTGCATTCTTTTAAGTAATACCATGATAATACTTTACACCTTCAACCAGTCTTGAAATTAAAGCATTTAACTATATAAGATGAGGAATCATTCAATACACTTGAAAGTGCACACAGTCCAGTTTAGCATGATTGAGTATTCCTGTGAGGTATGTAATTACATGTAAAACTGACGCATGAGCTGTTATGTCACATAATGGTTTAGGAATGTTTGTTCTGTTTTGTAAGTATACCACAAAGTGTATTATTATAAGCAGAATTATTTAAAAATTGAAATTATCATTATTTATTATCGTTATTACTACAATAATATTGATAAATAGTCATAATAACAATGATACATGTTATTAGTTATCATGATTATTTAATGTGCTATTTGAAACTCTGCTCCTGTATATCAATTACGAATTTGATACTGCTCGATACTTAAAGGAAAAACGAAACTCCATCAACCTTTTTTACTAACTGCTTAAGTGCCCGAGTAATTCACTGCACAACATGAAGCCTTGCTTTTCTAGTCTTCAAAAATGTTAGCAGATGAAGCATGCGCCTGCAACTATGAAAAAGTATTTTATATTGCTGTTCAGTAAAGATGCATGAAATGAAATTTAATAAAGATGTTTGCGAGTGTACTATAGCCAGGCTTGCGTACTCTCTGGTTTTCAAGTCTGGAAATCAAAACATTTTAAACTATGTAAACATAAAAAAATAAAATGTACAACAGTATGAATACAATTGATGTGCATTTGATCAATTTTGTTATTGTAAAAGATCCTAAATATACGTATAAACTTAAATATATTCATAATGTTTTTGATTGTTAGACCTAGCAAAAAAAGTACAAAACAGGAGGGAAAGTAGGGTATCTCCTCCTCTTGTTGTGAAGGAAGTGACAAAACGGGCATCAAAAGACTGGAGCCTGACCACCCCTCACACTGCTGGACCAGACTCTTCTGAAGAAAGACACAGCACTCTGAAATTGGAGGGAATTGCTCCAGTAGGCAGTTAACACCATGAAGACTTTTAGGACAGTCGTCCTCTTCTTAGCCTCAATTCAGCTCCTCACAACAGGTAAGAAACTGCTTACAACCTTCAACACTGGTAGAAAACTAGCCCGAAATACATGGTAAAGCACATACATGTTCTTCTTTGAGCACATACTGTTTATCTATGGTATAGCAGTTTAAGGATCTCTTGTGGTACTAAAGGAAGCCACAAGTTAACATATTTGACAAAGGCCCATTAATGAGTCAAAGTTTATCCAAATCAGTGTTACTTGTTTGCATCTTTACATTGTTTTGGTCAGGTTTCACATTTTACAATTCTAATGAATAATTCTCCTGCAATGCAATTTGTTTTGTGCTATATACAGGCCCCCATTTGAATAAAATAATTGCAGTAAAAGGATGGTCATGTTAACTCAGAAATGTGTGTATGGACACTGTATCCGTCTTTCAAATGGGCTGAGAGCAATGAGTTAGGGTTAATGAGTTAGGGTTTTCTTTATACTACTTTTCTATGAAGTGATTCAGTTTGCTGGGAAGGTGAGTGACTTTACCTGTATTTGTCGCTCAGTTTGTGGCAAAATGCCACGGAGTCAGGTGGCTGAGCGGTGAGGGAATCGGGCTAGTAATCCGAAGGTTGCCAGTTCGATTCCCGGTCATGCAAACTGACGTTGTGTCCTTGGGCAAGGCACTTCACCCTACTTGCCTCGGGGGAATGTCCCTGTACTTACTGTAAGTCGCTCTGGATAAGAGTGTCTGCTAAATGACTAAATGTAAATGTAAAATGCAAACAAAAAACTTTTTTGAAAGTTTAGTATTACTGCATTCTGAATAATCCTGCACTATAAATCAAATCTCTGATTTGTGTCCTAGGTTGAATGAAACAGACATTAAGTTCAAACCCAGTAACCTTGTCCAACAAAAACTACAGAACACAGGAAAATTGTATTTGGCCTTTGGCAGTAGCGGTCAAGGGACAACAATAGACTGTTCGAGACAGGATAGGTCTGGACTAAACAGAGGATATCCATTTGAAAAGAAATGTGTGGCAGGAAAGCAGACCCATATTTCTTGTCATAGCAAGTAAAAAATCTTCTAACGTAGGATGAATGTGAGTGTTTTTAACCATAGGCCTGTTTTGAATGTATATGCCATGCTGTCTAGAAGGCTACATGGGTACGGAACAGTTTTATAAAAGTAATCTTTATGAAGTCAGGTGATTTTGAGACAAACATGACAGAACATCCTGAAGGCGATCGTTTTTGAGATGGTCACCATCTAAAAGGCCTTTGGTGAAAGGAGATTCTGCCCCCTTTAAGATGCTTAACTTCAACAAATCCTTACAGCTTTCCCCATCCCTCTACCTCAAATACATTGGTTTAGGGCAGTGACACTTATAAAGGCAGATAACACACTATGTACCATTCCAATAAAACCTTTAGAAAAACAGTGCGATGACCAACCAGGGCATTGTAAAATCATAATACATGTTTAGTAGCATATCTGCATCATTTTCAGATGGCACATGCCACGCCCACCCAGTCCTATGGCTGCAGGGAAAGTCCATAGAAAACCACTGTTGTGAAAATGTGGTATAAGGGATCTATTTACTTCCCTGTCCTAGTGGAAAGGATGAGGGAACAGAGCATATTAACCTGAGCTTACATGGAATTTCCATGCATGGAATACAGTCAGTGACATGTACATTCCTGTGCTAACAATAGGAGCCTTTTTTATTTCCTTGAATTCACAAGTTTTTATTCGGCACACAGTTCTCTCAGATGATCCAGCTCCAGCTCCAACTACACCTCCATCTGAAGGTAGGTATCACTAGCTACATTTACCTTAATCCATGAATACTGAAGTATTTTTCTGTTTACTCAAATTATTGTATTGTAGAACTTGTGAACCTTTCTAATATAAACGGTTAAAATGTCAACTTTATAACCAAACCTGGCACATTTTCTGTAATATCTGTAGCCTACTAGAGACTTGAGGGTGAGGTCATTTCACTGACCTTTTACTTTTTGCCAAAGTATTTTTATCAGGGCAGTAAGTCTAATTGCTTGGTGGAGGCCTTTGAAGTAAGCAATGGTTGTTCATTTGGAAGTGGAATGGGGAAGCTCAGTGGCTGGTTTGCTTTATGAAAACCAAAGCTAGATCTCCCCCAAATCCTGTAAATAATGTTTATAAATGTTAACATAGATGTCTCCTGTTCTAACAGCAACAACATCTGTGACTCCTCATGTCACCACCATCAGTAAACAATCACCAGTGCTCCCCTCTTCAACTAGTAACCCTGCTGTTGTCAACGAGACACATCTCACAACAGGTCAGTGAGTCTGTTATGTTTACCCAAATGTATCCATGTTACTGTATCAATCTACTACTAACTGGGGCTGCTTGTCGATGTCGATGCAGAGACAGCGACATTGCATCGTATAAAGCAGTGGGCTTCAACCCTGGTCCTTGGGCCCCACTTTCCTGTATGTTCTAGATGTTTCCTTTCTCCAACACACCTGATTCAGGCTTCTGCAGAGCTTGATGACAACCCATTCATTTGAATCAGGTGTGTTGGAGCAGAGAAACATCTAGAACATACAGGCCTCTTGCTATCCTCAGCTAACTGCCTAACACAGCTGCCTCACTAGCCGTGTTCCAGAGATCTGTTCTGTATTGAGGTTATGGGGTGGGTTGACCAAGAGAGGAAAATTACAATACAAACAGAGATGCAGAACCTAGAATCACAATTCATATAAATGTATTGAGTGGTGACCTAAGCCTCCAGGCCTCTGTTTCCAGTAAATGGGAGTACACCTTCTACAACTGTTATCACCAAAACAACACGGCTGCCCTCTGCTTCATCCATGTCATCGTCTAGTGGGCTCGACAATCAAACTGTTGAAAGTAAGACCCTAATCTGAATATCTGCCACAGTTTAATTTCAACTGAACATACGACTTGTCATAATTCATTTCATTTCAAGGGGGTGGGGGGGTTACTATTTGTCAACAGGCCCAATGTTTTTGGATGTGAAAATGCCATTTTGAGTCATTTTTGAGAAATGTCCGTACGCTAACTGGTAAACTTTCCCGAGATACATTTAGTAGATGTGTTTAGTAACCTCTGGAGAGAGTTATGTGTTAGTTTTACCAGAAGTAACAAACCAGTGCATTCATTCTTCTCGCCAGCGACAACTAAAACAGAACAGAAAGCCAGCAACTCATCTCAGACTCCCCCTCCAATCCCCGTTAAGACTGATGTAGTGCCTGGAACAACCATCCCAAGTACCAACCTGACAGGTAGGAGAGTTCACTTTATCACTGTTGAATATTTAGGGTTAATGCCTGAGATTGGGTCCACCTTGACTGGCACGTTGGATGAGAGTGTCTGATGTTAAGTACCGAAACACACAATGACCCCCATGTTATATAACTGGGATGTTTTTACAAGCACCGATAGATATATTAATCCCAATTTCTGTACACTATATTCATGTACAGTCTTCTTTCACCAGGAGGCTTACATAACCTGAATCATAGCTCAACGGAGGGTAAGAATGTACCTTCCTTATTGGACATTTATCCAATTTCTGAATCTGACTTTGGTTTCATAAGATGATAATTTCTTTACAGAAGGTCCAGACAAGTTGAAAAATCCTGATGGTAGGTCTGCTTCCTGTTTCATATTCACTAGCTCTGGCCAATAAACATATAATACACACATTAAGCTAATAAAATTAACAGTGAAATAATATACAATTCTCAGCTGTTCAGCTTTGAAATTTCAACTTCCCATATAAAGAGACAGACCCCTTTTTATTTATATTTGTTGTTAGTAGTTTGTCAACTTTCCAGCAGAATACTTCCTCTATATGTTAACTATTTATGTTTAAAACACTATAGTGTCGCAAGTAAAGTGAAGAAAATGGTGAAGGGGTGCCAAGTTGACTTGTCAGCAGGATCCACCTTTGACTTTCCTCAGATAAAACACTCCTGTGGGTCCTGCTACCAGTCCTGGGCGTTGTCGTTGCTGCTGTCATCTTCTTTCTCAAATTCAAATGCATGAAGGTTCACGACCACACAGGTATTGCTGAATATAACAGTGTGGCCCCACAGCGAGTGTCAGTCAACTGATCCACAATCTTTTGCTGTCAGTTAACTGCAAGATTGACTGTTTTCTGCTTGTTTTTCTCTTTTCAGAGATGAATGATCAGGAACATGAGAAGTGAGTATCCTGAGTAAATCAGGAGTGTATTACATCACAAAAAGGAAGCTACTACGATCCATAGAACTTTGGATTGCACTGGATTGCACCTGAATTTCACTGCAATTTAGTGGTAATCAGTTATGAGTTAGTAAAAGCTCTTTTTTTTTCGAATAGTATCATAGTCTTCACATTATTTATTTTAGAAATGATAACACACTAACTATGAATGTAAATATACTGTAAGTATTTCTGATATGGGCTCATATCCGTCTTTCTCTCCTTGCTTTAAATGTAGCGCCTCTTACCAAAGTAGGCCTGACAGCAGCAAAGATGGTGTCATGCTTCTTGGGGTCAAGTCATCAGGAGGAGAGGTCAATGGTAAGTTTTGAACCCATCATTCAGAGGCAGCCTCGTTCAAATTTTGAACGCTGTTTTACATAACTGTAACTGATGTCAATAAATGCAGATGCAACAACCTCATATAGCTTGTAAGAGGTACTGAGCTCTCCTTGACATTAGCCACTCAGACCCCTGTTTACAAAGTATGGACAGAACATATTATTATATAAAGAAAGTAAAACACAGAAGAATGTTCATTTAATTGAGTATACGTCTTTATAAAGAAGAACATGAACTTATTTAGGTAAAATGTATGAAGAGATCATATAAAAAGTATATAACATAACATAATAAAATAAGCAGTCCTTTATTAAATATATGCATGGATGCATATAAATGGATGCATTTTCAATGCTTCCTTTTAAAGTGGTGTTTTAGTATGCCTTTGCTTTTATTTGTGATTTTAAACCTTATTTTTCAACTGTTGTGTCAGACCTTTACTGATATTCTCTTACCACATTCCATCATGGACAACTACTTTAACAAGGTGTAAACTTGTTCTCATTCCCAGAAGGTCTGAAGCATTTGACATTGTGCATGTCCCATAATGGTCCATAGTTTTACAGAGCTAGGAGAAGGTGTTTCCTGTGATTTTGCTCCCCCCACCCTTCATAGACCAGCAGGAGATGAAAGATTGGGACTTCCTTACATAAACACAGATTATTCTGGACAAGGCCTATTGTGTGTCCAGCGAATGTGGCCCAGACTCTATGTGCATGCACCCCCAAAAACCCCTACTTCCTCATCTATTAGTGTAGAGCACTTGGCTGGTGCCTGCAAGGCGGAAATGTGGTCAGTGTTCAGGAATTGTGCTGAGAAGAAGGTTGGGTTGTGACCGGATATCTGAGTTCATATTGATTTTGTTTTTAAACCTTTTTCTTATATCTTATTTAAAACTACATTATGTAGAACTCTCATTGGACCATTATATTTAACACAAATAAGATGAATAGGTCTTTTTCATTTAGTTTTTTCTTTGATTGTAAACCCAAAACTGCCCAATCATTTTAAATTGGGATCTATCCTTGGTAGGCCGTCAGTGGGCAGTACGAAATGATTGATTAATTTATTAAATTAATGAAACAATGGAAATTCTGGTTTTATTGTTATGTTTCACCTTGCGGTGATTAACACATTCACGTGCATCCTTTATTCTACCTTTACAGTACATTAAAGTATCATTAGTTGCTATGCATCTAAATAGCAATGCCTATAGTAACAATATTGTAGGTACATAGGAACTGATAGTTTAAACTTGATTATGGTTTAGCGATACAAGTTATTGCAAGTGAAACTTGATATGGGGAGGTTGGTCTCACAGGGTTAAATGGGCATTAACATTGATCTAATTTTGATAACACAATGTTCAACTGCTCCTTCACAACATTTACTGTGCCTCCTTATACTATTGTAATAACCTATACTGTTAACACTTTAATTACATTGCAATTCCTATGTACCTAAAAAAAAACGGTATGTTTTGCTATGTAGTTACATGGTAATGTAACCTTAATGTAAAGTGTCGTCAAATGCTGTGCACATGCACAACAAACATGCAAAGTATGCATGTTAGAAGGAAGCTATAAATGAACACTATAATAACCCCTAAATAACCCCACAGGAAACAGGGACTGCCTTTTCAGCTTGTCCAGAAGGCTATTCCATGTGGATGGCCCCTAAACACAAGCCAGTTGAATGTTTTAACTGAAGAGTGCCAACTAAGGCTGTCCTGTGACAAAGTCAATACTGCCATCTAGTGTTGAACTCTTTAACCAGAAACCACATGCAACAACATGATGTTATATGTGAAATGTAAAGTGAACTGTATAGTATAAATGAAATGTATGAAATAGTAAGGTTAATTTATTTTATGTTTTTCAGCTGTTGCAAGATAATACGGGAGGCTGTCACTGGAAAAAACTGGAAATAGTACACCTGGAAAACTACAACATTAGCGCTCACATAGGAATATGTCATCAAGCATGATTGTGGTTGGTAAATGTATAAGATGACTGCTGAAATAATTAATTTAAGAAAATCAATTGGTTATACAAAAAGGTTGTAGGGCCTGTATAATTAAAATAAAGCTTCATTAAATAATCTTTGCAGTGTTTGTTTTGTGATTATTATGTTATACGCCTTGCCAGGCCAGGAAGAAAATGTGAAGTACAAGTAGAAATCGAACATCACTTCTACAGACAACACAAGTTTAGACAAGCGGAACATGGTATGATTGAGAAGGGTTAGTTTAGTGTAGCCTACGTTTTATAAATAATCTAAGTATGGGCAGAAGTATTCAGATTTATAGACGTGTAGAGAAAACAATTGTCCATAAAGAAGTGATAAAAGAATGGAAAGAATAATATATCAAGATATATGGAGACAATCATAAAACATAAAATAAAATAAATGGTGACCTAGTAATCATTAACCATGACCCGGAAGTATTCCCTTTGTGTGTGTTTGTTGCGATACATCGATGGAAGTAATTTTTCTAGTTAGCTAGCTAAGATGGCGGAAGAACAGCAGGAAAAATCACAGGGAGACATCGAGGGTAAGTAAATGAACAACAGATCAACTTTAATGACATATATTATACAGGCATTGATAGTTGTCTAGCGGCTATTGTTTATTGTTGTGTACTTAAATTGTGACAGCACGAGAAGAGGATGTTGAAATAATGTGTTCCCAACAGGGAACGAACTGATGAAAATTAAACGCTTACGTTTGCTAGCTAGCTAACAATGTTAGCAGTCCATCGTTTATTAACCAGTTTTTAGGAATCAATTGAGATAGTTACCCAGTTAGCCAACCAATTGGCTGTTCACACAGAGGTATATGTGACCCTTGCTGGAGCATACATGGCTGAAGTTTAGGTCAGTGAGCTAGCTGAACTGTAGAGCTAGCTCTACAGATTGTATGTGGTTTGGCTAGCTAGTACAATGTAGCGCTGGCTTTTCACAGTCAGTGGGTTAACGTAGCTAACTAGATACGCTCGTTGTCAGTTATGTTTTAACGACGTTTGAGTCGACCTTTCTGTTCAGGTAACAAGTAGTCTCTACTCTAGCATATAAAAATTGTTACAGTTAGGAATGCAGCATGCGGGTAGGCTATCCGTTCCGATGTTACGCTTAGTAGCTCGCTAGCTATCAGCAACACTAGCTTAGTAGCTAGCAAACTTATTATGTATCTGCGACAGGAGATCAATTAGGCATTTAGTGACCATTACAATTTAACCAACGTTAAGACCCTAGCTGGCATAACCTAGTCCACATCATGCTTCTTCAACGTGTTTCTGTCCATCAATAGGTTTATTTTACCCAAGATAATAAATAACTTGTTTTAGTTAGTATGTCAGTTTTTGTTTGTGTGACTACAATAGCCTGACAAACATCATCGCCACTAGGTAGCTTAGGTGATTGGGTAATACTTTCAAAGGTTTAGTAGCAACCCTAATAGTTTAACCCTGCTAGGCAAAGATTAATTTGAACCCTTTCCCTTTTATAGCAGGAGTGAACTGCCTTGCTTATGACGAAGCCATCATTGCTCAACAGGACAGAATTCAACAGGAGGTGAGATGTTGTGTTCATGCTGAGAGGAATCTTTTGTATGCTATTATTGGCAATGTTTTGGTCCTCCTCACATTGCTTTTATATGAGTTGATTCACATATTTTATGATTGACATACAGTATGTGTAATGCGGTATGACATACAGATTGACTAACACATATTTGGTCTGTGACATTCCCCTCATCTGATTTTTCTATACAAATGCTTGCACAGACCTTCAGCTTTTTTTCTTTTTTTTTTGGTGGTCTAGCTAGCTGCTCAATGACAAGTAGAAGAGTCTGATGCTTTGTGTACACACGTCCATTTTCATTCTTGCTCGATTACCGCTGCAAATTCTAAATGTTCTAAATGAAGCTCCTCTCCCATACCACTCAGCCTCAGTTCCCCAAGAAGTTAGGTGACTTGCTAGACATCTGTGGGTGACAAGTAGGTTTTCCTTCCTTGGAAAATGAGCTTGCTAGCCCCAAAACATGTATGAGTTCTATGTAGTCCAGAATTAGCTTGTTACTATTCCAAAACTGTCTAAAAGGGTCTGTATTTGATTCTTAAGTTGTTTGAGAACTTTGCTGTAGTGTGAAATAATAACACAAACTGTTTTGCTCAAGATTTTTCCTTTTACGTCACTTTTTCTGTGCACATTTCCTGGTAATACTGGATGAATCAAATGATCCCAACCACAAAACGGAACCATTTACCTGGTTTTCTTAATGTTGAACAATCATTCTCTCTGTGTCTTCAGATCGCCACCAGTAACCCTTTAGTGTCAGACAGACAGGAGCTGTCAGTGCTGCAAAGAGAGTATGCCCAGGACGACAGCATCTATCAGCTCAAGATCAAGGTTGGTGCAGCCGCGGAGTCTGACGGCGATCACATCGCCACCACTCAATCACAACTGTTGGTTGTGAATGCTGATCGGCCATTGTTTTTGTTTTCCCCTAGGATTTACACAAAAAATATTCCTACATCCGCAAGACGCGTCCAGATGGAAACTGTTTTTACAGAGCCTTTGGCTTCTCGCATCTCGAATCACTTCTGGATGACAGCAAAGAACTACAGAGGTATACTTTGATACAGAATGCAAAACCAATTTCCCACAGGGAACTTATCCAATTGATATGAAACAAAATATTTGATATACTTAGATTTTTATATTGTAAGTCTTTATAAAATGTTTACAGGAGTGTATATTGATATAGAAATTGACATATAATGATATTGATGTAATTCAATCTAAAGGTTAATTGGAGGTTGTCTTCTAATGGTGAAAGTGTAGACACCCTTCTTTGGAGATGTATAGTGTCTTCTACCTGCCACTCTTACTTGAATGAGGTTTGTGTGGAGTTGTCATTGGCTGTGACATGTAAGAGGATAGGAATGCAGTCCATCCAAAACTTGAGTGGGCTGCAGGGTGATGTTTGTAGGGTAGTTATGCATAAGAGGGCCCTTATCAGGAACCAACTGTGGTCTAAAAGAGGTAGAAGGGCCAGTATCCCCTTGACTGCCAAGTATCAGATTTATATTTAATACGAGTATATTATAGTCCCCAACATTGAAGTCAAAACTTTCAATTTTCAGAAGTGGCTGACTGTAATGACTGACTCTCCAATGTTTCTACAGGTTTAAGGCTGTGGCAGCAAAAAGCAAACTGGATCTGGTGAACGAGGGTTTCACAGAGTTCACCATTGAAGACTTTCACAATACAGTGAGTTTTTGCAATCCTATACAAACATGAATGAGCAACAGACTGAATCTGGATTTGACTGTCCCAATTCCTCCCCTCCCCCCCCAGTTCATGGACCTGATCGAGTTGTGTGAGAAGCAGCCAGGACTGACGGAGCTGCTGGGCTCCTTCAACGACCAGAACGTGTCGGACTACGTGGTGGTGTACCTGCGGCTGCTCACCTCAGGGTACCTGCAGAGGGAGCACGGCTTCTTCCAGCACTTCATCGAGGGAGGACGCTCCGTCAAGGAGTTCTGTCAGCAGGTGAGGCTGGACTACACTGTACAATGTTCAGGAGCTGGTCGAACTCTTTGGAACGGCTTTCACAGGTTGACAAATAGCGATAACGTGTGGTAGTTAACAGATTTTCACCCCTGGACTGTAGAATTGTTTTTATTTGAAGGGAAAGAGAGAGAGAGAAATGAGGCTTGATCATTTATTGTCATATCTTAATTAACTGCAGTGGAGTAGACAAGGTTACATGTTAGTCTACCGAACCATGCTTTTCCATCCCAGCAGTAGCAACAGTTACGAGGGCAATTCTCTTCTGTTCACAGGAAGTGGAGCCCATGTCTAAAGAGAGTGACCACATCCACATCATCGCCTTAGCTCAGGCCCTCAACGTGTCCATCCTGGTGGAGTACATGGACAGAGGTGAGGGTGGGACAGTCAACCACCACGTATTTCCAGAGGGCAGCGAGCCTCGCGTCTTCCTTCTTTACAGACCCGGCCACTATGACATCCTGTACAAATAGGATCTAGCTTTCCTCTCTCACCCCCCCTTTCTCTCACCTTCCCACTGTGAAGGCAGTGGGGAACATACCGCCATGTTGACGTAAACGTTACTGTACTATGAATAAAGTATGGCATCTGAGGACAAAAAATGATCAGTCACATTACAGTCACCTTCTACCCTTCACTCCAATCTTCCTCCACATCACAAAACATACATGAATAAAAAAAAAACAACAAAAAAAGTGACTCCAGGCATTTAGAGTTGTACAGTTTTTCTTTTGTGGTTGTACATGTTATCAACTTGCTTTTTGTTGGTTTCTTTCCTTTGTTACACTGCGTTTCATTAAGTTTTATTAAAGGGATTTACATGTTATGTCCAATGTAAATGTGTGGGTCTGTGATGCATTCTGCATAATCTGCTGGAACTTTCCTGCAGTTCTAATGACTGGCCCTCCTAACCGTGCCTGGTTGAGGTCATGGACTGGAGCAGTGGTCTTCAACCCTGGTCCGCAGGGAAGACTGTCCTGTATGGTTTTTAGATGTGTTCCTGCTCCATCTGATTCAAATGAACAGGGAAACATCTAGAACATACAGGACAGTCTTCCCTGAGGACCAGGGTTGAAGACCACTAGAACAGCAGTGGTTGTATAGAGGTTAGGACTCTCCTGAAGTGATCCGACCTGTGATAGGCTCAGCCTCTGACCCCCTCGTATATCTGACCACCAGCCCTGACCTCAAGATAACCCTCGTCTTAAACCCTACCAGTGTGGTCACCTGAAAGTGATCTCATTTAGCAGGTCAGGGGTTTATTACTGGTGGAAAACTACTGGCTTTGCATCCACTTACCTAACCAATGGGGGGGGCTCTGCTTTCATAGACAACACAAACCACTGTTCCTCAAGACACACTACTGGTGAAAACAGCAAGTTCAGTGAAACTCCTTCAAAACAATGAAAAAGTAAATCAACCTCTTCACTACTAAATGACAGCACGAGACCCTAACCCTCCTCATGACAGGCTAATCTGGGGCCACAGAATAACTAGACACCACATGGTAGAACTTCATTCAGTAGGCTTTTATTGACCAAATGGCTCAATTAAATCAACAAGTTGCTAAATTAATAATTATTCTCGTTTCAAGACAAACAGTGTTTAAATTCATGATAATTCACCGATTGCTTGCTTAATAATGACAGCGGGGACAGAACAATAAAACATAATGGGCTTCGGTTACGCAAAACAACATTCAACTGCCTCACAGTTGCTAGTATGATTAAGATAACTTAGTGCAGAGGCAAATGACGAAATGGGGAGGCACAACGACAGCTTCCATAATAGAGGGTTAATATCTTCAACCTAATCACTTAAGGCAAAATGTCTTCATCAACTTGACAACATACACAGCATTGGCAAAGTCTTTTCTGCATCCTCTGGCATGCACAGTGAATCCCAGCCTTCACTAACAGAGCTGTTTTGGGTTGTTGTTGACCACTGGGAGTAAACTGAGCGTGGTAGCTCTCGACCTCTAAAATAAAACACCTAAGATTCGAGTTGAAATGGATGAAAATGACAGGACAACAGGGTTCAGCCAACCTGGAGAGGCTGGTGTGGAATTGCTACCAATCTGTATTGGGGGGGAAGGGGGGTGGAGGCTAATGCAGCAATGTTGAGGTAGGGCAATGGGGTTTCTGTTTAGGTCTACAGTGTTCTGGGTCACCAGACTACCATATCCAATGATCAAAGTGTTGCCATGAAAATAATGAAGGCAATATAAATGTGTGCAGGACCAGGTCTCTTCTTGTCCTGACCTAACCCCTAAGCCAGGATTAGCGTCAATTAAATGAACCCTAACCCAAATCATAAAGACAGGAGCCAGGATGCTCATCCAGCCTCATAACAATTCCATGTGCGTGTTTAGTATGGCTTGCCTTGTCAAAAGGGTCTAGTCGGCGGACATCTTGCGGATCATGTAGTTAAGGATGCCTCCATGGTGGAAGTACGTCATCTCTACATCTGTGTCAAACCTCATCAGGACCTGGAATGTTTTGCCGGTGTCGAGCTGTGATTGGGACACACAGACGAGGGGATTGTTAGGAGACACAGTCATTGGTTGAGCTTCCAATGCAGTCCCAGTACAGGAACCCTTCCTTGCTACCATGACAACGCACAGCATACAGAACCATCAACAACGTTGTGAATGTGAGTTCGGACAGTTGTAGTCACAAAGCCTTAAAGCACTTCCAACTGGAACATGGAAGTACCGTACCTTAACACTAACCATCCTCCTGGGAGTACCGTACCTTAACACTAACCATCCTCCTGGGAGTACCGTACCTTAACACTAACCATCCTCCTGGGAGTACCGTACCTTAACACTAACCATCCTCCTGGGAGTACCGTACCTTAACACTAACCATCCTCCTGGGAGTACCGTACCTTAACACTAACCATCCTCCTGGGAGTACCGTACCTTAACACTAACCATCCTCCTGGGAGTACCGTACCTTAACACTAACCATCCTCCTGGGAGTACCGTACCTTAACACTAACCATCCTCCTGGGAGTACCGTACCTTAACACTAACCATCCTCCTGGGAGTACCGTACCTTAACACTAACCATCCTCCTGGGAGTACCGTACCTTAACACTAACCATCCTCCTGGGAGTACCGTACCTTAACACTAACCATCCTCCTGGGAGTACCGTACCTTAACACTAACCATCCTCCTGGGAGTACCGTACCTTAACACTAACCATCCTCCTGGGAGTACCGTACCTTAACACTAACCATCCTCCTGGGAGTACCGTACCTTAACACTAACCATCCTCCTGGGAGTACCGTACCTTAACACTAACCATCCTCCTGGGAGTACCGTACCTTAACACTAACCATCCTCCTGGGAGTACCGTACCTTAACACTAACCATCCTCCTGGGAGTACCGTACCTTAACACTAACCATCCTCCTGGGAGTACCGTACCTTAACACTAACCATCCTCCTGGGAGTACCGTACCTTAACACTAACCATCCTCCTGGGAGTACTGTACCTTAACAGTGACCGTCATCCTGGGGGTGGGCTTCTCTGGGAAGACCACGGTGTAGCGCTCCTTGCCGGTCAGTCCCAGGCTGTCTGCGGTGTCTCCGGGCAGGTACTCCAGGGGGATGACCCCCATGCCCACCAGGTTGCTGCGGTGGATCCTCTCATAGCTCTCCGCCAGGACGGCCTTCACACCCTGGGGAGGCAGGAACAGCACAATACATGGCTTCACAAATGCTCAGTTCAAGGCCAAAAACCTGCTGAGTGAATCATCTGTTCCATGCCCCGTTTTAAGCTATAGAACCACAGTTCTTCTTCTGAGCATTTGAAGACCCAAAGCCCTGGGTGTGTGGGAGGCGTACCAGCAGGAAGGGGCCTTTGGCGGCCCAGTCTCTGGAGCTGCCCGAGCCGTACTCCTTCCCCGCCAGGATGAGCAGAGGGGTGCCGGTCTCCTTGTACTTCTCGGCAGCGTCAAACACGTCCAGCTGGCACAGAAAACAGCAGGCGAGCAGTCAAGTCAAACGTTGGTCCAGCGAGCGGGAGCGTTTCCTGGGCGCTGGGACGGTTGGGGGTTAGGGCGCGTCTTACCATCTCTCCAGAGGGGATGTGCAGGGTGCGTGGTGCTTGCTTGTTGACGAACTTGTTGAAGAGACGGATGTTGGCGAACGTGCCCCGGGCCATCACGGCGTCGTTGCCACGGCGAGAGCCGTAGGAGTTGAAGTCTCGTGGGTTCAGTCTGCACAGACAGACGCATTAAGACCTTATATTAAACCTTCAACAACACAACTTAACATGAAGGTGTTCCGAAATAAACCATTCAATGGATCCGGAAATGTCATAAAAGTATTTCATTTCATGGGATTTTAAATGAACACAAACACACTCCAGGGTACATATAACATAGGGTAGCTGCCTCACCCCCTGGTGGTCAGGTAGCGGGCCGCAGGGCTCGTTCTGGCGATGTTCCCCGCAGGGGAGATGTGGTCCGTGGTCACGGAGTCCCCAAAGTTCAGCAGCACGTGGGCATCGGTTATGGATTTGATGGAAGCCAGTTCCTTTGTCTGGGCACAGCGAAGGGAGAGAGGAAGAGAGAGAGAGACACTGTAGAATATTGTCTGTGTGTGTGCGCTAGGAAGGTCAGGCACAAGAACATGATGTTTCTGTACCAGGCCATGGAAGAAAGGGGGGGACTTGATGTAGGTGGATCTGGGGTCCCAGGGGTACAGCTTGTCCGAGGGAGCGTCCAGGGCGTTCCAGCGTTCATTCACCTTCTGCAAGAGGGACAAGAATAAAATTCGCTTGAAATCACCTTGGCAACAGCTGAAATCGAGGAAAAGGGGAAGGACCAAAAGAGCTGACCTCAATCTTCTCGTAGACTTCTTTAAACATGGATGGAATGACAAACTCCCGCTCGACGGCCTGGATCTCCTGTCTTGAGGGCCAGATGTCCCTCAGGAAGACCTCCTTCCCTTCTTTATTCACAGCTAGAACCCCACCAGAGCAAGCCACATCAGAACTGACACTACTTAACCTGTGTGTTAAACAGCATTTATTTCCACATACGGGAATACGCCTGTACTTACCGACGGGTTCTTTATCAAAGTCGATCCTCACAGTACCAGCGATGGCGTATGCGATGACTAGAGGTGGAGAGGCCAAATAATTGGCTCTGGTATTAGGGTGGACCCGCCCCTCAAAGTTCCTGTTGCCTGATAGGATGCCAGCCGCAACCAGATCTCCCTAGAAGAGGCCAGGCAGTGAAGTGGTCAACAATAGGTTTATATACCCCGTTACAAGAAAGTAAATTTAATGTAAATGATTATTAAAATGTGTCTACATATATTTAAGATTATATTATTTAGCAAGTACCTGAGTGATAGCCTCTACCACAGGTTCTGGGAGAGGTCCACTGTTTCCTATACACGTCATGCAGCCATAGCCAACCACCTCAAACCTAGGAGACAAAGAGAGGTGTTTATGTTCTTGTAAGACCCACCCAGTGGTCCTGATCCTGCCGACCTTAACCGAACACATCCCGTTCCCACAACCACATTTTTAACAGACGTGGAACGCATGTGTGCTGAGTGTGTGAAGACCTACCCAAGCTGGGAGAGGTAGTCCATCACTCCACTCTCCTTCAGGTAGTAGGTGACCACCCCGCTGCCCGGCGACAAGCTGGTTTTGATGTACGGCTTCACACTCAGCCCACATTCTATTGCCTTCTTAGCCAACAGCCCTGGAAAGCAATGCAACAAAGGGTTAAAAGATGAGAATACATTGTAAGTTTTGGCAGGGGGGAAAATCTTGGGAAAGGTCACCGTCACGTCTGTTACGCCTAGCGAATTGTGTAGATTAAGGAGGGGGGGGGGGAAATATGAACTTGTTTCTTTTCCATTCAAGTGTTAAAACAATTGGCCCTTTTCTTGGTTCTGTAGCAGTAGTAATATGAGGTGTAATGATGGTGTTCCGTACCGGCCCCCAGCATGACCGAGGGGTTGCTGGTGTTGGTGCAGCTGGTGATGGCTGCGATGACCACGGACCCGTGGGAGAGAGAGTAGTCTTTGTCTTTAAACTGGAAGGGAACCACTGCCTCGTGGCTCTCTGCAGCCACCTGGAACCCCTTAAAGCCTTGCTGTAATCAAACATCACAAAACAAAACACAGAAAGGGTTAAAACATGAAGAAAACAGAGGCTTGGGTATACCTGTGGTGATAACCTGCACGGTGGATAACATTTCACATTTTAATTGGGCCGTAAAGTCTACCAAAAATGCTCTCATGCTCTCTTGTCTTTGTACAGTGCTCATATTTTCATAAACATTGACTTTCCAGCCAGGATATGACATTTTACATGTAGTGCCTTCAAATATAAAAGAATTCATGCAAATTCCTTTAGTCATTATTGAACTGGTTTCTGTGTTTTAAAAACGGCATTGGTCTCCTCGGAAGTCCTAGATAATGTGAGTTCAGAAGGATGGCAGGAGAGGTGGAAGGAGCAGTCAGGTACGTGGCCGTACCTTGGCCCCCAGGCAGGACTCAAAGTCTGTCTTCATGTCAGACACAGCCACCCTGTCCTGGGGCCTCTTAGGGCCGCTGCAGCAGGGAACCACCGAGCTCAGGTCCAACTCAAACACCTATGAAGACGTGAAGGGAGAAGTGTCGTATGGATGGACGGGAGGCAGAGAAAAAGATGTACAGACATCCGTTAAAGATGCTCACGGATGTTCACATTATATATAAACAGCTACGAAAGCTAGTCCTTCCTGATAGGAGCAGCCTACCTGTGTGAACTCTGGGTCCTGCGATTCGTTGTTGTAGTCTCGGAACATGCCCACGGCCTTCAGATAGCTGCTGATGTAAGCCAGCTTCTCAGCATCTCGCCCTGGCCAGAGGGAAAGAGAGGGCGTTCAGATCCACTACTAACTAACTCACATACACACACACACAACTCAAGCTTCAACCAATCCCATGGCAGCATAGCCGAGCAGTTAGCCAAGCAGGGTCCTGGAGGTGTTCCTGCTCACCCGTCTGCTCCAGGTACTGGACGCTGACGTTGTCCACGGGGAAGAAGGCGGCCGTCGCGCCGTACTCGGGACACATGTTGGCGATGGTGGCTCTGTCGGCGATGGACAGCTGGCCCACGCCCGGGCCGAAAAACTCCACAAACTTGCCCACCACGCCTACCTGGCGCAGGTGCTGCAGGGAGGAGGAGGAGGGGATGAGGAGAGGGGAGGACGACAGGATGAGAAGAGGTCCCCATATCTGAATCTCTTTGGGAAGTATAGCATCACTGTAGTAGAACGGTGTTCATACTTCACAGAATCACATATCTAAATTAGTAAAGTAGTTCCCTCATGATGCTATATGAAAAACATGGGAAAGATTGGGAGGGGGGGGGGCTAATAAAATAAGTAGAAGTTTATATAATATAGTAGATATTATCCTTGTTACCTTGGTGACAGTGAGAACAATATCCGTGGAGGTAATCAGCTTGTTCGGGCTTCCAAACAGCCGATAGCCAATCACCTCAGGGAGCACCATGCTGATGGGCTGGCCCAGCATTACAGCTTCTGCCTCTATGCCACCGACTCCTAGATAACAGAAATACTTCTGAATGGTACAACATTGTAACCAGGCACCTCAAGGTCATTTCTGTAAGAATGTCCAGTGTTCTATGCACTTAGTCAGTATTTCTAAACCCTGGTCCTGGGGAGCCCCTTCCCTGCATGTTCTAATCTAGATGTTTCCGTGCTCCAACACACCTGTTTGACATGAATGATCATTACCATGCTTCTGCAGAGCTTGATAACGACCCATTCATTTGAACCAGGTGTGTTGGAGCAGGGAAACATTGGGGTTGAGAAACACAGCACTACATGAATGAAACATTGTACAAATAGGAACATAAATTAGACTTTTGTTAGAAACCCAAATATGTAGAAGTGTATTGAGTGGATTGCACATGTTTTGTTTTCACTGTGGTGCTTCTATTTCACTTATTTTAATTCTCATGCTTTTTTTGCTTTGTTGTTCTTTGTACAAATCATTCATCTACACATGTAAACCGGACCGCACTGAAGAACAGGCTTGGTGTTATGCACAGAACATTTTATATTTACATTTATAAAAAATACTTTTATTTAGTTAAGCATTTAAAAATGGTTTTGGACAACTTCAACTACTAAAAGCACAGCCATACTAAAGCTATGGACTGGAGATAGGCCTTACCCCAGCCCAGGACACCCAGCCCATCGATCATGGTGGTGTGGGAGTCTGTGCCCACCAGGCTGTCAGGGTAGTAGAAGCCATCCTGTAGGAACACCACCCTGGCCAGGTACTCCAGGTTGACCTGGTGCACAATCCCAGATCCAGGGGGGATGATTCGCATGTTCTTGAACGCATTCGAGCCCCACTGTAGAAAAAGACCATGAATGATAGAATTGAAAACCAATACTTCAGGGCAGGACAGTCGTCAAAAGGTGGGAGGGTCTGTCAAGCGTCATCATACAGCAGCTTGACTCATGATGAACTGATACCTTCAGGAACTCAAACCGCTCTCGGTTTCTGTCAAATTCCAAGTCCTGGTTTTTCTGGAGGCTATCCGACCTTGAGGTTGAATTAGAACTGTATTAAGGTTATTGTTATCTTGAAACCCCTTTGTAGGAATAGAGATGGCTTTAACGCTAAACCCCTCTTACTTTCTGTTGAAGTCCACCTGAATAGAATGATCGATGACCAGGTCAGCTGGACAGACAGGGTTGATCCTCTCTGGATCCCCTCCCAGTTTCTTCACTGCATCGCGCATGGCAGCAAAGTCCACCACCGCAGGTACCCCACTGCAAGGCAGAAGCAAGTGCAAATATTGCATGTTTGTCCTGGACAGGTGAGGTTCCATCGCTATTTACCGTTAGTCTGGAGCGCAAGTTCATTACACAATACATCACTGAAAGTCATCCAAGATTGTCATTTCTAACACAACATTTCTTCAGGTCAGTATTGAGCTCTCCCTCTCCTGACTGTACGTAAGCGCTCTGGGCTGACTCACGTGAAGTCCTGCAGGATGACGCGGGCGGGTCTGAACGGCACCTCCACGCTCTGGCTCTGGGTCTGCTTCCAGTTCAGGATGCTCTCCACGTCCGTCTGCTTCACCAGGAACTCGTCACAGTTCCTGACGGCCGACTCCAGCAGCACGCGGATGGAGAACGGGAGACGCTCTGAGCCAAACACACAGGAGAGCCTTTTAGACTGACTGTTAGCAAATACAACCGTTTCATTTGACTGGGATAAATGCTGTCGGCCTTACACTGGCAAATTGATCCGATAACTTCTGTAGTGAATTTAATGCCTTTCGCTAATCAACTGTCTCCAAATATGGTGAACACTACAACAGTCGACAGCCATGGGCGGTGACATAGTCTCTTACCATATCTGGGGTCTCCAAGTTTTGAGAGGTTGTAGAACTTGTGTTCTGGGTGACTTGGGTCTAGATCCTCAACGATGTGGGCGAAAGGATTAGTCATGCTGAGTCCTTTCCCTCTTTCCTCCAGAAATGCACCGTCTTCTTCAAAATAAAATAGGGTGAGTTAAATCCCTATTCATCTAGCACCAAGACTAAATCTTACAAGTACTGTGCATGCACACATACACACCCAAACTGTAAAAACAGACAACTCAAGTCTAGACTACTGTACCCTGACGTTACTCTCAAACTGAGGATTCTGGAAAGCCAACCAGTGTGATTAGCTGTCTACGTAAGGCAGCATGTTTTTTTTCACTGGAGAGGGCTGATATGACTTGCATTTTTTACCACCGCCCCTCTTCATGAACTGGAAAGATTATTAACATGGTGCAGTCCAAAGGTGGAGTCCCAGTCACCTCATGATGACATCACGTGTGATGCACTCTTTCTTTAATGGACTTGACTGTCTTGTGTATATGAAATATAAACGGGCAAAGGTTTACATTTAGTCATTTAGTAGACGCTCTTATCCAGAGCGACTTACAGTAAGTACAGGGACATTCCCCCGAGGCAAGTTGGGTGAAGTGCCTTGCCCAAGGACACAACATCATTTGGCACAGCCTGGAAATAGAACCAGCAACCTTCTGATTACTAGCCCGATTCCCTAACCACTCAGCCACCTGACTCCCTTTTAGCAACATAAAGCCCATATGTAGACCCAGGAGACTTTAATGGACACTTCCTACATAAGTAGTGGAACTGAAATTCTACGACAACAATTCTATGAAATGACAGATGTGACATGGACTTTAGTACTACAGCGAGTTACGTCAGAGCAAGTGTCCGAGCAAGTGGCCACTACTACGAGACACCTGATGAGGGAGAGCGAATCAAAACTTCAACGTGGATCACGCATTTCCTGGTTCATGCATGTTTATGCAATAACACAACCCTAATCTTATCTTAGAGGCATCTTGGCGATGTGTCAATTATTGTGAACAAAATGAGCATTCTTGTTAGGCACATTACCATGTTTTATATCAGTGGACATGATAACTAACCTAACTTCTAGCTCATTACAATTCTGTAGTCCACGTGTTTTTGATATTGTAACATAACCCATGTAGGCTAGATAAAAACAGCCCTTGTAATTTCCTGATTTAAGTCAACTCTATTCTTTCTGTTGGCAAATTTTCCAATTGTATAAAAAAAGGTCTGATGAAACACTTCTGAAAGGGAAAAGGGCTTCAAATAAGCTTCAACTGTTAACGTTCAGGACAAAGCTTTAGGTGCAGATGGTGAGCACTATGCATTTTGATCAGTGAAATCTTGAAGCAATTGTGTCAAGAAATGTTGTCAAACGTCAACCCATATCCTTCTCTGTATCACTGAATGTGTAGCGTGGGTGTAAACTGAACATTTCAACCCTGCATTTGTGGATTTTTTCCCTGTGAAAACCTGAAATAGCAGTCAGGTAATGACGGCCAGTGAGACTTGAGTGAGTCAGGCCTTACACTATGATGCTTGGTAACAACATGCTGTTGGAGTTACCTCTTCGCCAAAAATGTTCAGAAAAAGGGCTCACTCATTGGATAGAGAGAAAGCCCTTGTAACACACTCGCCACCGATACTTATGCAATTTAAGGATTATGAGACAAAAATGTGATTTCTACATAATGTGGTCCCATAATGGCTCCACGTCAGTGACGATTGCAAGCTCTGCTCAGTACAATAGCCTGAGCTAACCTCATTCCAAGGATTTAACCTAAGCTGACCCCAAGACCTCGAAAAAGTGAGTCTTCGAGAATGTCAAGTTAAGCAGTTGCACTTCCCCAAATTACGACTATCTAGCTAACTAGCTACGATAGCTAGGTTAGGTCTACCATACCATCGGTAATTCTCGTTCATTAGTACAGAAGCTTTGCTAACTGGCAACAAGCTAGCCTGGCTAGCTTGCTAAACTAGGTACTTTCATTAGTTGGCTAGCTAAGCAAAAGCTTTCCGCCCGAGTTATAAATAATAACAGCTAATCTCGATTAACAATGTTAAAATATTG
Source organism: Osmerus mordax (assembly GCF_038355195.1). Taxonomy (NCBI): domain Eukaryota; kingdom Metazoa; phylum Chordata; class Actinopteri; order Osmeriformes; family Osmeridae; genus Osmerus; species Osmerus mordax. Next base: position 5,086,986 of record NC_090072.1, on the reverse strand, counting down.
AACATTTTCTGAAATAATGCTGTTTTGTGACTTACTTGTGTACGCACAGAAAAGGAGCGGAACAGACGTCGTTGCCAAGCTAGTAACGTTAGCTTGTACCTAGCTGGATCTGTCAGAAATCTTCTAAGTACTTCCGCATCATGTGCTAAATTGACGTCACGGTGTGTGTCGCAGAAAGTCTTCAAAACAAATGCCATCATATTATTGTAGGGAAATGTATATTATATGTTGGCCTATTGTATCATTAACAAAGTTCGGGAAGCGTCTGCATTTTTGCATTGAATTTATCCTGTCAACCAAGTTAGAGATAGGGTTCGATTTGTTGCTGATAAATGAAAAGTTGTAGGCCTACATATTAGACTCAAAATTAATTCTATGTAAAAATTGTTTTGATTGATCTTGAATTTGTTTCTCATTACGTGGTACAATGATCAAATTTACTGCTACAGATGTTCTACCATAATTTATTAATCAGGATTTGGATCAGAATAAAATGTATGCTATGAATGTATTTATTGTATGGTACATACATATAAATGTAAATGTAATGTAAACATAATGACTGTAGGCTTGTAAGTGTTCCTCACCTTTGGCAATTTGCAATTTAAATATTTTAATAGTTAAATTCACAAACCTACACAATAAGAAAATATGGGATGAGCCATGAAGAGGTTGTATACAATTTGTGTTTCTGTTGCATGTGTATATTAGTTCACAAGTCAAGGCATTATAATAATGTCTCTGGTATCTCTATGTATCTTATCCTCTTCTTTTTAAGATCAGGGCATAACTTCAGTTCAGGCAGATTTGCAGGATTCACTGCTGAAGCTCGGACCTCCTTTTTTTACTTCCTTCTCTGGTTCTCTGCATCTTGTAGGTTTTCTTAGCCTGGACTCTCTCCTTCTCCAGAACCTCTGTATCGTCCAGAATCTCCAGGCCAGGAACCTGGCTGATCACATACTGTCTGTTGGGGTACAACGACACACTGGCCAACATGTACTGTATGTAGTGTGTGTGAACAAATCGTTTTCTAAGGAACACAGTGATACATATGTGTTCACAGTTACATACAGTCGATCCAATACTTAACACGTTACACTTCACTGACTATTCATACAGTAGATTGTTCCCTTTCAAGGTCGTAGCTGAGGATTTACTATACTTGGGCTTAACCAAACTAATTAACTAACTAACTAAAAGATGAGCAAATAAAGTATATTCCTATATAATTTGTTTAATAACACTTACCTATAGTCTAAGTACTGGGTAAAGCTCCCTCCATTGAAGTAGCTAGGCGCTGCCTCGTTGTTCATCATGCTGAGAATCCTGCAATCAACAATCACTGGAATGTCACAGCACATCCCTGTGTGGTTAAAATGATAAAGCCCCAATTATAAAGCCCTCTCAAATATTCCATAAGTCTCACTTGATGTTAGGGAATTTGCATCGTATTTCCTCCACAAAGATGGGCAGATTGCTAATCTTGTTCTTGTTGATCCACACAGTGGTGATTCTGGGCATGTAAGGGAACTTGACATGGGACGAGTAGTTGTTGCAGTCCAGAATAAGAGTGGTCAACCTGTCCATCTCTCCCAACAGAGCAGGGTTCCATTAATGGCTGAATGAAGGAGAAACGGTTCAACAATGACACCATCTTAGTGTTGTTGATGTCAGTGTCTTCAGTGTTTGAGTGATCTGTTTGTTTGAGAGAGACAAAGTGGAGGGAACTATCATTGAATTCATGACAAATTCATGTGTGTGTTTCTGTGGGGCCGAATGCGAGTGCTGAAGCTCTATATATTGAATATGGACAAAATCCAATACCTCACCAGTTGTAAAATGCCATCAACTTTGCAGTGGAGATGCTATAATGCTCTGGACACTTCCGTGTGAGTGTATATACTTTCCTTGTGCAGATCTATCTAAACACAGAAGGATACTCCTCCAAGAGGTTGTAACTGAGGTCCAGCACTTCCAAGGTATCACGCTGGGCTAAGATGATGTCATAGGGGATCTCCAACATGCTCTGGTAGGCAAAGGAGATCCTCTTCAGGCCCAGAACCTGGGGGGGTCGCCCTGGCTGGCCCAGAGCAGGAACCTGGGCAGGTAGGAGCGTGTCTGCTTCCATGACAACCCCAAGCTAAAGCTCCTCAGCATGTGTCTCCTTTCTACCAAAGACCCACACTTTAAGATTCATGGTGTGGAAAGGTAAAATATCCAGCCCTAAAAACAAAGTTACAATGACATTATTGAAGGTGCTTTGGTTTTATTTGATTAGAGTTTAAAGTTAGTAGTTAGTAAGGTTGGCAAATATTTGAGCTATGCCGTGTTTTGAATTTGATTATTATAAGAGGAGGCCAAACAGGGACTGGCTGAGAACGATTTTCATGCCCAGGCTAGGTTATTGTGAAAAACTCTCTCAAAGCTTGGCTAATATTCTGTATGAATGACTATGAATGAATGACTTCAAAACTAATTATTTTCCACATCCTTCCAACTGATTTGATTACTGGTGTGTCACAGGGTAATCAATTTAATAATTCTGAGGGAAAGGATTGTTCCCACTAAAAATGTACAATGAAAATTGATTTGTGCTAGCATGGCTTCTGGCTGCAATTATTTCTCTTGCTCACTGTAAATATACAAAAACCAAAAAGCTCTTTTACAATTCTGTCACTGATGCATCAAAACAGTTGCATATAAAAACCACATCCTTCAAAAACACAGTACCGTTTAGCCATTCAGTTTGATCCAACTCACCAAAATGTTTTGTCAGCTTGTTTTCTTGCAGCTTTTCTCAGTCCCAAAGTGGCTCACTGCACATACAAGGCCCTCTTTCATGGCACAGGTTTAGATCACAAGACAGGGATAATCACATTGCTTTTTAACCCTTCCTCTGCAGGGTAGCTTCATGCTATGGTTCAGTTAATGGTTAAGTGAGTACATCCATTATATTCTTTAAATACTTACAACATGAACACCAAATACATATTTAGGCCTTATTCATCTGTACATTTTGTTTTGTTTCTTTAACATCATGGACATGGACCCATATTGAGACAGTATATCTTTATTCCTAACTTTTGTATTATTGTTGTGAAGACTAAAACCACAGTCCAAGTCCATCAGAAACTATTAAGGGAATCAGATGTTTGTATTTGATCTGATGTGTGGATGACTTCAGTTTTAAACAAAAATAAATGTATTGTCTGGTTATGAACAAAAACACAGCAATTATGTGTAGCTGCTGTTGCACAAAGACAGAGGAATACCAGCTACATAGAAAAAAACACTACAAATACATTATTTAATTCTTTACAAAACAATTACATTTGCAGAGGAAACTATGACAATAAATAGTTGATAAACAATACAGATCACAAACACTAACCCAATTATACACTTAGTAAACATCATTACATCACTAGACTAAACTAAAACTAAAAAATAACTCCTGGCCTCACAGCTGCTTATGTTTATAGCAGTGGGAACATGAATATATCTTGCCTGGTCTCCCCAGAATTACTTTGTTTTCAGCTTTTAAAGCATTTACCTGGCCTAACACTTTTATAATATAAATATGACACCCTTTCTGACTGGACAGCAGCCTTTCCTGCCAACAAACAAGTATTTAGTGCACATCAAAACCAGGTTCAAAATAGTATCCTGTATCTAATTACTGAAGATATGCTTGATCAAGATTGTTTGGTAAAAAAAAAGCCCTACCTCCACACAGCTAAAACTGTATTCCTTGACAACATAAAAAAAAGTGGTTTAATAAAAAATAAACTAAATTCAAACTCTGACACAGAATGATCCATACCAAACTCATATTACCAAAGGTAAGGTACAAAGAAGTCAAAAACAAACTCCAAGCCATGTTCTTAACAAAGAATTGAGTGCAAAACAGGTAACATGCCTTTATTTTTGTTAGCTGTACAGGTTCACATAGACCTTGTCAATATGAGTCGACCACTACACAAATCCAACCACAATAGTGCAATCTAAGCAGCAAGAATGAGGGTTTGTAGGAGACTACAAAGCCATTAGCATGAGCTTTCCACTAGAACCCTTCCTCTGCTTTATTTAGACCTTGTGATTCTTCTGCTAACTAACATGAGCCTTTAGTCCAGTCAGTTCTATCAGTACGAACCCTTTCTTATAATTGCCTTTCATTAACATTGGAGCATTTCGCAATTTTATCCAGCCATCATACTCTGTATTTCACAACACTATGTGCAAATATACATCTATTAAAAATGTATATTTCTAGGATTCTGAAAACAATAAAAAATACAGGAATTTTAAATGGAACTTTCAAGGAGAGTATTGTTGTAAAAGACAAACTTACAATATCCAGTGCTTAGAAAAAGCCCACTAATGTTCTACAGAGTTGTTCAACTCTGGTATCCCCAATGGAACTGTACGCTTCATCTATTTTTGTCGTCTGGAAATTTGTCATGTTCTGCAGGTTTAAGAATGATAAAACATAACAAAACCAAAGCTTTCATCAGGTTTAAATTAATAGTCACACAAATCCTTTAGTACACTCCCTCACTTTCCTTTGATGGATGGAGGAGGTTGGATGTCAGCCGTTCCCACCCGGAGCCTCCACCCCCTCAAACGCTCTAAACTCCTGCCCCCCCATCCTGACGCATCCTGACGGGGAGGTGTGGGCGCTGATGAAGGTGCGGGGTCTGAGGTCATGCACCAGTCTCTTCTCTCCAACCTGCCCCCCCCTTCATGTGTCTTGGCAGGACTGACAACAGCGCGTCTTAAACTGTGGCAGCAAGCAGAGGTCCAGCTGTCGTACCTTCTCACAGTACCTGCTGCTGTCCAGACACTCGCCCGCTGAGGAACCGAGAGGAACAGGGTTTCAACGCACGGTTCCCTTTAACGGTGGTTCAGAAAAAGGAAAAGGTTGTATCTAATGAGACTCAGCTATGGTCTCCCCACTCACCTTGATAGCATTTTATCCACACACATGTTGATAACTATGGGCAGACATATGTTTTGCATTTTCACCACTGAGTGCATAATATAGTTCCAGTTAAAAAACGTTATCATAGCCTGCAACATTCCACAACAGACACAAAAAATCCCTCATAGAATAAGTGAGGTAAAGAACAGATGTCAATATCAGTACTTGATATCAGTGGGTCGGCGACGACTGCATTTTGCAACCTCTACCCGAGCATACCTTTTCCACAGGACAGGATATTGCATCGTTGCCAGCTGGAGGGGCGTGGCCTCCAGGTGCAGTGGTGTTCCTGGGCTGCTTTACCGCTGCTCAGGTGCGCGCAGGTCACATGTCGGGATTGGAAGCCATGGCGACCACAGGAGGCCGTGCACTGTGTCCAGGGTCCGACGCGCCACTGCAGGGCACATGCCTCCGAGGAGCAGTTCCTGCAGGAGCTGGGCCTATGCAAGCACACGCGACTGAGGTGAGAATCGACCTACAAACGTGAATAAAAGCACACTTGTTTCGTTGTTTTCGTGCGGGACGCCACATTGGTTTCGCGGTGCGCTGCGTGCAATGCTTGGGCTTGCCTGTGGAGGTCACTGCACATTCTGTGGGAGACTTTGGTGGCATTCAGGTCTTGACAGGAGATGTGACGGTGCTGGGTGGCCAAACGAAGACCAACACAATGACCCTGACACTGGAACACAGTGAGAGCACAGAAAAACAGTCGTTTTGCCGTTAAACCATCGTCATGAATATTGCCGCTTGTTTTCATCAGAGATGACAGAATGGAAGCACTACTCACCGGCCCCCAGCCAGAGGCAGCCCACCTCACACAGGGCAGAGTGTTGCAGGGTCGCCTGTCGCCGGGTCTCCTCCCTGCCCCCTCCACACAGCGCTGGGCCGCCACCCTGCTGGCCCCCCCCTCCGGCCCACTCAGACAGCTCACCCTGCGGCTCTGCACCCCCCCGCCACAGCTGGCCGAGCACAGGGACCAGGGGGACGCAAGCCACCTACCCAGGACAAAAAAATGACGAGTAAAATAGTTTGGGTGCCGCCGTAAAACGCTTGGTAAAATGACATTTATTTGACGTTAATGTAAGAGTAAATTGCCGTGTGATTTGGTTTCTTGATGAAAAGATATTCTAATCTAATTCAGTTTGGCGTACATGCAGTTGCAATGTTTCACCTGAGGGGGCAGGCTTGTCCATGGCAGTGTGACCGGCTGTTGTTTCCTCTGTCTGGACAGAGTGAACTGTTCTCTATGTTGTTAGAACAGTTACCTCCTCTCTCACCTACAGATGCACCCCAAAAGGTAAAGTGCGGAATTAGAATAATCCTTTAATACACACACACACACACACAGTATATGTTTCGGATTATGCCCAAGAACCCATGTGTCACCTAAGAGTTTGCATATGGAGTTCTGGAACCTCTTCAACACTTTAAACCCCTCAATCTCCACTATTTAGCTTAGCTAAGTAAGCACACTTGCTTAATCTACTTTGAATTGCTGCCTGGACTGGAACATGTAATTGCTATCGGATGAGGAGGGAAGGAGGGGTGTGTGTGTGTGTTGTGCCGTCTGCATCTCTATCTGCTTGTAAAGGGTCTTCTCGTAGAGAAGACGTAGAGAGGTAGGAGATTGCGAAAGATTTGTGAAGGGTCTTGGCCAAATGTAAAGGCTAAGTACAAGTGCAAATACTGCATCGATTTCCATAACAGTCGTATTAACTGTGTCCATTTATGTGTGTGTGTGTGTGTCAGTTGCCTGCGACGTGCAGCCAGGAGGCCAGGGAGGAGGAGCCCAGGTGTCCGGGGATGGAGCAGGTGTACAGTCCTGTGTCCGCCTGGCCTGGAGACAGGATCTTCAGGGAGCCATCTGCCTGCAGGGCCACTCTGCCATTACACACACACAGCAGGGCCACCGAAACCACCTCAGTTACAACACAGACACACAACTACTAAACACAGGACACAGGTCTACTGGCTACGACTGAGGTTTAGCTACGAAGCTACACAGATCCTATGTTTATCCATTAAAAACTGAACACGGACCACCATTTTGATAGCTGAAACATTGTGAAACAAAGTAATATATATATTTTTTAAACAAAGGTAGAAGCCATAGTTTGTCGTTACCTGCCGCTGTAAAGTATCTCCTTCCCGTCTTTGGTCCAGGTGACGGTGGGCTCGTGTCCTCCCGACACCTCACACTTCAGCTCCACACTGCTCACCTGTCTGTGCAGTACGACCGGGGTCCCCACACGGACCACCACCGCAGACGGCGTCGAACCGGCGACCTTCCTAGGCCTCTGGGCCGGGACTGGGCCTCTGGCTCTGCTAGAATGGGGTGAGTCCTTGAAGGTGTGCTTCCGAGCGCCAGGGAGCACGGAGAACTCTGGTCGTTGTGATGGCTGCAGGATGGATTCATTGCTCTCGTCCTGGCTCCCGGAGAGCTCAGCGAGGAGCCGGGCGATGGCCTGCTCCCCCTCACGTCCCTCCAGGCCTTTGGAGAGGTTGTGGGTGAAATCGTCCAGCCTCTGCGTCTCGACCACCAGCATAGAGGGACTGTACGGCTCCGATGCGGCGTCCTTGCGGTCCTGCGTCGACCTGTTTTTGTCCTCGGTGAAACCCGCTGAATCCTGGGAGGCCCCTCTCTGGTTGAGCAAGAGCTGAACGATGGCGTCGTACCGGAACACCTCCTGGGTCCTATCACCCGCCGAGTTCCCAGCCAGCTGGTTCACCTTCTGCTTGCTGCTGATGACCTTCAGCACCAAGTTCTCCTGGGCTTGGCCCGCTACACAGGTGTAGACTCCAGCGTCCGAGGCCCGGAGGTGCTGGATGTGGACGTCGCCCAGGTGGGGGAGGACGGCGAGCGGCTTGCCGTCCTTCAGCCAGTGGGTGTGGCCGCCGCGGAGGCGGGCTGGGCAGTGGAGCTGCACGGAGGTCCAGGGGAGCAGGTAGGCGTAGCCGCTCGCCACAGCATGCAGCTTCTTGTCTCTCCTCAGCTGGATGTAGACCTTCCTCTGGGCCTGGACGCCGGGCTCCGTCTTGTCAGACCTGCTGGGCTCTGGGAGAGAGAGGTGTGAGGCGTGCATGTGGGAAGAAGCTGAGAGGGGAGATATCTCCACAAATCCCAGAGTCAACCACAGTTGTTAAGTCTGAGATATGTACACTGAAAAACACATTTGAGATCAATATCTCAAATTCATTTTGTGTACAATTAACAAGTTCTAGTTTGTTCTAGTTTCTACAACCTAATTATACAGTATCTAGTAAATTAGTCAGTCCATGTCAGTATATGAGGGGAAAGTATTTATCCACAGACGTGTTACTCATTCTGCACTTCATGTGCTACATATGAATGTTTAAGAGGTGGACCAGGGGAAGGAGCTGCCCTCTGGTTCTCTCTCACTATGAATGAGCAGCATAGAGCTGGCCTTAGACAGACACTCTTTCTTACTTTGGCAGGGCCCAGGGGAGCAGGGACGCGCGGTGGAGGGCTGGGGGGTGGGGGCGCAGGCCTGGGGGGCCTCGGCCTGGTACTGGTCGCCCTCCCCTGGCCTCCTGCAGGCCGCGTGGCGCCTCTGGAGCCCCTCTCCACAGGTCACCGAGCACTGGGAGATCAGAGCACCAGATTACCAGCAGAACAACTATCTGGCAACGCCCTGATGAATTATAGTGATGGTAACTTTTCTTAAATAGAGTACACAATAGTGTATTACTCAGTGGATCAGATAATCAGCCATTTGGACCAATGATATATTGTATATGCAGCATTTCAAACTAAAAGAAAGTTAACTGGTGTAAAGGTTTTTACCTGCGACCAGCTGGTGGTGACCCACTGAGCAGGACACTGCAGCAGGCCACAGGGCTGCTGGGAGGGAGGACTTGTCTTGGGGCAGAACGTGTCTGGTAATTCCAGAACGCTCCCGTCAGACAGTCTCTGCTTACACAGCACCTCTCTGGTCCGGGCCCCTCCCCCACAGCTACGGGAACACTGAGCAGCAGATCCTTACAGTGAGTCCTTCAACACCTCATTCACGGGGCTAATATTGAAACACTCACACTAGTCTAACACGGGTACGAATAAGGATCGGTACAATCCAGCGGTTGAGCTTTTTTACAGCAGATCAAGAGGTTGCAGGTTCAAACCCCCCCTACACTTTCTTTTGGATAAAATCTAAATTAATAAATGAATATATTACGTGACAAATATGATTTTTCTACTGAAAGTCTCACCTGTCCCCAGCCCTGCAGGTCCCACATGGGGGGGCAGTCGAAGCGGTTGCAGGCCTGGAGGGGGTTGGGTTTGGGTGCTCGACACTCCTCGTCCCTGACCCTCTCCGTCTGGTTGCTGTCTGGGGACGGGCGCCGCACGCACACCACCGAGCGCGTCATCAGACCCACTCCACAGGTGGCCGAACAGGAGGTCCACTGCCCCGCCTCCCACCTGCAGCCAGGCAGACAAACCAATGAGGTGGGGGGCAGCCAGGCAGACAAACCAATGAGGTGGGGGGCAGCCAGGCAGACAAACCAATGAGGTGGGGGGCAGCCAGACCAATGAGGTGGGGGGGGGGATTTTTATGGTCACACCAGCAGTTGCACATTAGACACATAGAAAGCACATTACGAAAGGAGAAACGACAAAGTTGTCTTGAATTTATTGCAAAGGAATCGGATCTCAGGCAAAGGAAAGAATGGGAAACATTCTATATATCTGATCCGAGGATGTCGTTTTCTTTCTGGAGAGGAAAGGCTCAAATTTGTGTTGCTAAATATGGGGGGGGGGGTAAGGGGTAAGGAGCCCTGAGGGAGGGAGGTGCGGGCCAAGGTAAAGAAGCCCGACACAGCGTTTGCTGTGCCTGAAAACAAAACCTATGTCCTAGAAAAATAGGCAGGAGCTGACTGCAAGCCCTTGGGTTTCCAGACAACAGTTTGAGTACTGGAACACCAAGGCTGTTCGTACTGTGAACTTGCGGCCTCCAGCAACATCCATTCAGAGTGCTGCTGAAGCACAGACACTTTAACAACATGCTGTTGGGTCTTTTCATGGCTCGGATAAATCTTCCCGTGAGGGAGATGCAGGAAATACTCTGTGAAGTGAATCTGTGTTTGCTCTAATCGGCCAAATAATTAATATCTGGCTTTAATATCTGGCTTTAAAATGTGTTTATATCTAATACTCTGTCCTGTACTCTAATTTAAGACCATGGTGGTCTAACTCTGGTTTAACCCTGACCCCGGTGGTCTTATCCTGATCCTGGTGGTTGGAATTGGCAGGCCTAATGCGGACCCTTGTTGCTGGCATAAGCCCTGCAGGTGGGGTTGTAGTGATGGAGGAGGTCTGAAAGTTCAGGAGAGGTCCTGAGTTGGGTGACTGTGCTGGGTGGAGAGGTGGTACCTGGGGGGGACAGTGCTGGGTGGAGAGGTGGTACCTGGGGGGGACAGTGCTGGGTGGAGAGGTGGTACCTGGGGGGGGCAGTGCTGGGTGGATAGGTGGTACCTGGGGGGGCAGTGCTGGGTGGAGAGGTGGTACCTGGGGGGGCAGTGCTGGGTGCTGCAGCTCTGCAAGAGCCGGGGAGGCCTGTCGGAGCTCACACATTGGCTCTCATCTGCAGCCTCCCTCGTCTGCTTGTTCAGGCAGATCCACACAGCCTCCCGTAGCCCTGGAGATTATAAACAACATTTAAGATGCACATATTCCATGTCCATGTATGGTAACAACAACATCTGAAGAGGGGTGGTGTGTGTTTGGGTACGTGTGGTCATAAACAAGCACAATATACCTGTTCCACAGCTTCTGGAGCATTCTGAGAAACCCTCCATCTCCCAGTCATGAAGCTCCTCTTTCTGAGGGGGCCAGTCTCCCTCCTCCTCCTCCTCCACCCCAGAGCAGGGTGTGTGGTAGCAGGGCTGGCTCTCTGCCGGCTTGGGCCCCTGACACTCGTGGTCGGGCAGGTCAGCTACGGTCTGGGAGAAGGACAGCAGGACCTGACACCTCACTGTCCTCCTCTGAGTTCCTGTGCCACATGTTCTACTGCAAGGCAGCCACGGGCTGGGGATGAACCTGGAGGAATGCACACACACACACACACACACACACAGGTGTAAAAAGTGACATGAACAGGCTTAGGTGCAAAGAGATCCAGAGATTTTAAGGCAGACACACACAGTTATACACACACCCATCTTCACACAATCAGAGACACCCACAGTTATAAACACAACCACCTTCAAACCGTTAGAAACACAGTTTTAAACACGACCATCTTCAAACCTTCACACACACGATCAAACTATGACTAAAGTGAACATTTTACGGATCCTGACCTAATACAGCTGTTCAAAGTCTCAACTGGCATTGAATGGAAGGCCTAATAAGCAGGAGTTCTGGTGTCTGGCATAGCCTTCCTCACACAAGCTTTTGTCATTTACTGCTCCGTTCATAAACTGACAAAGTATTTGTGAAATTCAGGCCCGCTGCGCTTAATTGAGCAGCTGTGAGGCATTAGAGTCAGTCTCCCTGGGATGAAGGGCTTTGCTGTGTCCTTCAGGAGAGCATCAGAAGAGGGGAGTACTCTAGATCAGACTACAGAGCCTGACTGGCAGCTAGGAAGTTAGGGCTCTGGGAGTGAGGTTGGTGTGGCAGTGGAGAGGAGGTAAGGTGGTGAGGAAAGGGGGAGAAAGGCAAGGAGATAGAGGGATAGACAGAGAGACTGGAGTAGATCAGAGATGGCCATGGGCTTGTGCAAGTTATTTATAAACTCATGTGTCATTAAAGCCAATGAGCTCATGATGACTCCACAGTTCCGTTTTCGGCAATTTCTCACATTCCACATTTTTTCGGTGTTGCACTCAGACATGAAAGGCTTACCAATGTTTTGATCTCTGTATTTATATCAAGCGTTCTTCCCCAACTGAGATGTCAAACCACAACAAAGTACCATTGTCCACCCTTGTGACCTCGATAAAGAACTAATTTATCCTCATTCAGTATTTTACTAGTTCATTTAGGCCTATTGGACTGACTTGTACTCATGGCTTACAGAATGTGGCCTTCCAGTCCGTAGTGTTAATCCTAAAATGACTGCTGTCCATGACTGTCTTGTTAATGTTCCGTCTCTTTTTAAAACCCCTTCTTGACTCCCATCCCCTTTTAAAAAATATATAATGTAAACTTCTTGTAAATTATGGTGTAACATGTCAAATGCACCAAAGAATTGCTTCCCTTACTTTTGGTTGTGGGGTGGTGCCAAGATATCACGCCCCCCAAATCTCAGAACGAGTCACTGTACAGGGTCCCATTAAAAACTTTTTAGAATGGCACGTGTATCAGAAGCATATTATTCCCTCGTGGGTAGGAGGGGGGGGGGGGGTCATTATTTTATTAACCTCATCCCAAACTCCAGTGCTAATAACCTTGGAATAATAGAATCATGAGGAGAGTCTACCAGTTGGTTTTGCCAGGCGGTTGCTCAGCGGTGGTTAACAGTCGGCTTTAGCCTTGGCTGTGGAGGTGCAGTAAGTCCAACGCAGGAATTTCCTCCTCAATCCTCACACATCCGTAACCTGGCTCCATATGGCACGCAGATATTGTTGTTGGCCCGCAAAGCGACAGCATATTATAAGCAGATATTTATGTGCTTTTAGGGGAAAGACATGTTTTTTTTTTTTTGTCTCGCAAATGTACAAAGTCATATGCTCTGGCAAGGAGTCTCACTCACTTTTGTTGAAAAAAGGAACAGACTTCCATGTCGTTCCTTCCAAACGAAGGAACAGCATGACTCAAACAGGGGAGAGAAGGTGTGGACAAATGCAGGTCTTGCAGGGTTTTGGATATTATAAAGAGGGTGTCTTATGAGGTCAGTCTGACAGCCAGATACTCTGGCGTAGAACAGAGAAACACATTCTTCTTCCTCCTCTCCTTTGTGGTTACGGTAAAATTAAAAGCATGCTCCTGAGTAAAACCTCTTACATTCACTGTGTGGGGGTTGGCTGCTAAATTGCCAATATCATTATTCATACAGAACAACAGCTGCATAAGCAGCATATGAAACCAAAGGACCATGGGAGGGGGGGGGGTGTCATGACAACAAAGGCCCAGAGATGAATACCTGAACGTAACAGAACACAGTCCTGCGTAGAGCATCCGTTATCAAGACAGCACACAACACTATTACCCAGTCACATGACACAGCGATACGTGCCAACTGGCTACAGAGGCCAACTTGTTTGAACGTTTCAGAGAGAGCATGAGCTGACAAAGAAAGTTCTTAGTCAGCAACATGAGGGGGTTGACCGCTAGGTGTTCTCCCACACAATCATTTCCAGAACCAGACCAGCGGCAGGCTGGGTTCCAGTTCCATACAGCCCTGGAGGGCCTTCGCCTGGACTCACGTGGGGTCTTCAGAAACAACGATCTCCTCCTCCAGCTCGATGGCCTGCTTGGCCCACTGTTGCTTGGCCTCCACCGGGACGGTCTCTGCAGAAGGGGAGAGGGTTCAGTGTCGGAAGAAGCGGAAAGGGGGAGAGAAACTGGGGGAGTTTTGCGAAGGAGTCCAAAAAAAAACGGATCCGAGTGAATCAAATTCCCGGCGCAACCAAATCAACATTCAGCATGTCGGCCGCCGTGTCAGAGGCATCCGCAGATCACCTGACGGACTGATCACTACCAGTGTGAGGGATCACTTTGATACACGGCGCTCCCGGTTGACCGAGGGGCGGGAACAGCATACCTATGGGCTTGAAGCAGGGGACTGTGATGAGACACTCCTCCTTGATGTGGGGCTTGGTGGTGGGGTTGCAGCCTCCGGCGTGGAGACCTCTGTGGTCGATGCAGAGGACGACCCTGTAGCGCAGGCCCTGTCCACAGGTTGTGGTGCACTGCAAATGATAGGAGAGGTTAACGAAACACACTGGCTCCTGTACATGAACGTGATGCATAACGTAGGCTGATGTCCACCAATAGATAAGATCAATGGCCTAGGGGGTTGTGGCAAAGGGGTTTTACTGCAGCAGGAGGGCACATTATAGAAGTCCTCGATACTGCAGATCGTTTTTTGTTCGATTGGAAGACATGTTGAAGCCACATCTTTTTGGTATCTCACTGTGACTATACAGCATCGATGGTTAAAGCCACACAGGGGCTCATTACTTCTTCCTCGAGACAAGATCTTTCTCTGAGTCTCTGACACCTTTCCATGTCAGATGCCTGAGACACTTCATACCTCAGGTTGGGAGAAGATGAGGGAGGGTGACCCACAAAAATGTTGGCAGACTTTCTGCCGGCAACGTTTTTTTTTGCATGCATACTTTGCCAAGACAAGTATTTAAGTGGGGTGTTCAGAGGAAGAATGTGCAAGGCAAACAGCGATGCGGGGTTTTGGGGGGTTCACAAAACCTGGCGCCCCCGGTCTGTCTCCTGTGTGCTTACTGGAGAGAGGAGGTCAATTTCCCGCATGACGTGGAACTCACAAGGGACGGCTCCTGGCTCTCTGATGGACCATCACTAAGCCACGAGAGGAAGGGAGTCATGTTTTCAAATTCGATTCAACAAGATTTAACTTTATTGTCATTGAGCGCAGTACGGGTACAGAGCCAATGAAAGGCAGTTAGCATCTAACTAAAAGTGCAATAGGAATAGCTTAAATAAGTTCCTACTGCTCTGTCATGGAGAATCTGGGATCCATGAACGGTTTCTGGAGCTGAGCGTCTTGACAACGTCTGTGTGTGCGCCACCAAAGAAGATGAGGAGTCTGTGCACTTTTGACTTCTGTTTAACTTTTAATTAAAGTTTTGTTTGTTTTGCAGGCATTTGGGTCCGGGGCCGGGAGTGTGGTTAGAACTGCTACCGGTAATCACTCAGAAGAGGTTGTGTTTTAAACACCTGGGTATGCTGCCGGTTCGGAGGGTTTCTGTGTGGAGAACTTAGCCTGTGGTGTGAAGGGATGGCTGAATTATATTGAAAAACATCTGGTTAATGTCAGGTTAACATGATTTCTGGCTTTCTCTCTGTTTGGCACCCATTCTGTTTAATCAAGAGTTTCTGCACCTCTGTATGGTGTAGATTAGACACACTATTCCCAGTTCCTTCTCTGACCAATCAGATGTGAAACTAACAAACTTAATCACGGATGCCTGGTAACAGGGTCAGGTAGTACCCCCCAAAAAAGTTTGGCCTTTTGCACCCAAGGGCATTATTTAGTTAAGTTCTATACAAATCTAACATGAACACTATATTAATCTTGACCAAGCTCTTAAAGCAAAAAAAAACGCCAAACATAATAGGTATTGTGTCTATAATGGACAGAATCATTCCCCACACACATAATCGACCACGTGACATGTGACACATAATCGACCATGTGACTTGGCTAACTGTGAACTCGGAGACGTACAGGCGACCAGTCCTGAGCCGACCAGGTGGGGCAGTCGAAGGCGTTGCATGGCTGCAGGATGGCGGTCTTGGGGGCGTACAGACACTTCCACTCCTCCGAGGCGGTGATGCTGCCCTGCAGGTCCTCCTCCACGCAGGACACGGAGCGGCTCTGGATGCCCCCGCCGCACGACGTGGAGCAGGCCGTCCAGGGGCTGTTCTCCCAGCTGGGACGGTGGGACGGGGGACGAGGGGGACATGAAGCAGATGGAACGTCCGGGGTCATTTGAATGGAAAATGGGTCTTGTTTCCGCAGGATGCGCCCATACGTACTGTATAAGCGAGGTCAATATTTGTATATGTGCTTTTTGTATGGAGACAAAGAAAGCGCGTGTGTGTATGTGTGTGTGTTTGTGAGAGGGTAAGTGTGTCTACCATCCATACATACCGAGGTAGAGGGTGGTAGAGGTCATAGGGCAGGATTTGCTTGTAGCCATCGCTAAAAAAGAAAATGAGAAGAAAACAAATCTAGACTGCATCATAGACATAACAAAATTACTTACTTTACTGGTGCCAGGCGAATCGGAATAGTGACGTGCACTTTGCTCCCATGTTAGAGGGCAGGAGACTAACCTAGCCAGGCAGGGGTCCATGTTGCACTCCTGCAGCTTGGGCTTGGGTTTAACATTCTCAGGATAGTAGTGGCAGTACTGGTCCATCACAACACGCTGACTCCGCTGGTCAAAGCACTCAGCCGAAGTCAGCTGATATCCTACAACCAATCATCACGTTTACAGGACACAAGGCCAAATGTACTGGATAATTAAGATTTCCTCAGCCTGTCGATATTAACTTCTGCAAAATGACAGAAAGGTTCATAGCCTATAACATCCTGCTACCTCCGCCACAGGTCACTGAGCAAGGAAAGAAGTCTGTTTCCCTCCAGCGATGAACGATGGGCTGGTAGAAGATGAACTGGACCACACTGTCCACTCCGCTGGTGAATCGAACCTACAGAATCAACAGCAGAGGAGAACTTAACAAACGACTATACAGTTGACCTCTGCAGCAAAAAAAGGTAATATCTCTGTTGATACTGAACAAAGTCCTTTATAATGAATCCAGGATGCTGTAATGTTTTCCTTCCTAAAGCCAGAGGGGTTTGGTGCAGCCTTGCCCATGTGGACCTGCTAAGTGTGTCACATTTCCCCAGAAGTGACAACGTGCTTCATTGAGTGAAAGCACATTCCTCCCAGAGGGACTGAACCGAATGAGTTTTTAGACTTGGGGCTAGGGCTGGGTGTGTGACTGAGGGAAACAGATAGATCCAGGGTTAAGCGCTAGGGTTGGGTGTGGGGACTGAGGGGAACAGATACACCCAGGGCTTGGTACTTTGAACGCCAAGGGAACCAACAAAAGAAAAATATAACAACCCTTCAGCAAGTATAAAAGTGAACAGCCACTGTCAGCAGCACACACACACATTTGTCTCAGCTTTTTCCTCTTTTGACGATCAATACAAGACATTGAAAGGTATAATTATTGTGTGTGTTTGTGTGTGTGTTGAATGTGGTGGGAAAATAATATGGGGAAAAGTTGACGTTGCAGTGGGAAAACATGGATTCTAGGATATTTGACGTGGAACTGTGTGCATTCAATTAGAAACGCTGATCAAGGATGCCCAGAAACCAGATCAAATCCTTCTTCCACTCCTTGCAACACAGAGGGTTCATGAGAAGTTGAAGGAAACGAGGACCTGGATCCTGGATTGATTTGGCTTCTGCACTCATATCTGTGGCTTCTACACAGAGGGGAAAACACACTCTGTAATGTCCAGTGGTGCTGTAATTCCTAAATGGGTCATGGGTGGTTGAGGAAGATAATAACTTATGAAAATAACTTGTCCATAAGATCTATGGCACCTTCTGTAGTAGAGAATAGTGGTCTATTGAGGGTCAGATATCCAGTGCAGGACATCTATCCCAGTTTTACCTTCATGGAGAAGTCAGCTCCCAGGGGGCCTGTGATCCTCAGGACCTGCTTGTCAGACAGTTTCTGGAAGTCCAGGGTTGTGTTCTCCAGGTGGTACTGTCCAGAAGCTGCCAAAGCCAGTTCACCTTTCCCTCCCTGTAAGGTCTTACTCTCCACATCTAGAATCCAGACAAACAAAAGCGGCGCATGACAAACGCACACAGCTGTGGAACATCACAAGGAATACCACAATAGAACACTGTCGATGGGAAAAGTGGTCGACGTTGCTAAGCCATTCATGTTAGGACTTCAATTAGCTACACATAGAACGTGTATCAATCTGTACATGATATATCCATGTGTGCATGATATATCCGTGTGTATATTTACACTCAGGACATTCGGACTCTAAGAGAAACGTGTGTTGCTACAGGTTTTCCACTGTTGGACCTCAAGTCAACCCCCGGCGTAATGGGGCCTTGTCTAAATCCAGTGTGGAAGTTTCAACAATGAGAACACGAGCAGCAAAACATCCCCCGAGTAGAGGCAGTCATACCCGCACCCGACCATGTGATTACCCTTTGAGTACAGCGAAAAGGAAAAGAAATATTTTAATGAGAAATCTGTCTGTTTATAAAGAGAAGAAGTCCTCTTGGCTTCGCTCGGCAGATCTGTTAACTGTTAAGCATTCGCTTAAAGAGGGGAAGGAGAACGGACGGAAACATTTGTTATCGATCGTTCCTGAATGCCATTCTGCTGCCAAGGCTTCGACATCAGTGATACTGGCTGAGAGCTCTTGGGAGACAGGCTTTCCGAGGCCTTACAGGAGCCAAGGAGAACACAGCCCTCCTCCTTATTTCTTCTACTGTACGAAGGGACAGACAAGAGGAGCTGGTGAGGAGGGCAGGATCTCTCAGGAGGGAGGTACAGTTGTCTGTTTATTTCCTTCTAGAGTATCTGTGAAACACTGGTCATCTACTGGATTTTGGCTGCACTGTGAGAGCTTTTGCGTGGAATTATAACACTAACCCTTTGTCTTGACAGCTATGCCGTTACATAGGTACCTATTGAGTAGTGAAAATAGGATTCAGCGTGTTCTAGTTCAGGGTTTAGGGTTCGAACAGTCCACCCTGTCACAGTGCGTGGGTGATTTTTGAAGATCTGTAAGGACATAAAAGGAACATGCAGAAAACAAGACAAACATCGTTCAGTCTAGTTCTGGATGGAAGCTCCCCAGACCTACCAAGACTTACACAAGTGATCCGGGCCTTTCAGGACCAGACGAACATGTCGACTCCCATAAGGAATCACGATGACCTGGTCCTCCGCTGAAAGACATAAAGATGGTGACAGAGAGAGCGAGAGAGAGAGACAAAGAGAGAGAGAGAGAGGCAAAGAGAGACAGAGGAAGACAAGAGAGTCGAGCCTGTGAGACATTTGCTAAAACGTGTACTCTGAAGACTTCAATCGACATTCCCACGCAACTTCCTTACTCTTTCCGGAAGAATGCTGGGACTTGTAGTGTCCTCGCACCAGCCTACAGGAAGAGCTGTCGCCGTTGCACACGCCACAGCTGTCCTCCTTCACTGTGCTCCCCAGCTGGTGGTCGCACCCCACAATCTATCGACGGGGCGTCACATGATAGGCATCACTCATCTGACGAACAGCCTCACACACGGACGGTCAGCATGTATTCAGTATAGCTTGCGGCACAAACAAATGGTATTTCATTCAACGAATGAAAGCTGCATGACATGTCAATCATAACGTCCCTGACTGTTTCTCACTCATCTGGTTTTCATTCACAAAGCAGATGCTCTCTGCTGACAAACTGCCTTTGTACAAGTCAGCCAATGGGACTGTGGCTTATTAGGTTTAGTGATTTGTCACTTGGCATGGAATAAGTGAGAAGACCAGACGACCAGGAGAATACATCTTCTGGTTGGGTGGCAGATGTTTAAATAGCAGATCTATCTGCTAATATTTTTGTAAGGCTAGACATACTGTACTAGTATGTAGCCTTTGACATAAACATATATTTTCCATGGGAATGTTCCAAGGAATGTTGTTTGTCCTACTTTGGAAGAACTTTATAAGAACTTTATTCAGAACTTTATTAGGAACTTAGCAATAACACTATGGTGATGATAGTTAGCAGGTGAACTGTCAAGACCGGTACTTCAACCTAACTTTAGAGATCGTTGTCCCAAAACAAGCGAGAAAGACAAACAGAAAGACACAGATGAAAAGAAAGAGACGGAGAAACATACAGTTTTCCAAAGAAGACTAACGAAAACGAAACAAAAAGTCCCCTTTTGTGGAAAAAAAGGTGACCTCCGTCTGAACCGAACCCCCCCACACTTCTCATGGCAGCTCCCGGCGGCGTCGGAGAAGGGGCGGCGGTCTGTACCTGGCAGGCCCCGCTGATGCACATGTCCAGGGACTCGGTGTAGCAGCGCGTGCCATCCAGCACCTTGGGAGCCAGCTCCACCACCTGACCCGACGCCTTGGCCCGGCACTTGAGGGCGCACGGGTTGTCGGGGTCGTTGTCCACCGGCAGCCACTCGTGGTACTGTCCGTCGTAGCGCACGTCGGCGTGGGCGGAGCACTGCTGGGCGCGGAAGTCTGCCGCGTCTGGGGCACAGTCCTGAGGGCGAGAGAGAGAGGGAGAGAGGGAGAGACTCGGTAGTGTGATTTTTCTTCGAGAATACGTACGGGTTTCTTTTGAAGTGGCGCCAGTTTAATTCTCAGGTTGGCGTCTCGAACTCTGCTCTCTAAAAGACAGGTACTGTATGCTGCTAGGGGCATTCGACTGGGCTGAACTCACCACATTACTGCATGTGCGATATTTGATATTCTGCCCTTCGCAGTTCCTGCAGGGGACGACACACAAAAAAACGATTTGTTGAAAGGCTTTTCAATAAAGTGCATGCAGTGTATGATCTTCATTTTCTGTTACATTACATTTTCATGGTGGGCAAATCCGGGCTTTTTAACAAGAGGCCTTAAGCAGGAGGACTATGAGAGCAAAATGTGCTGAGCAGACTCAGACAGTCTGGCACCGCTCTCCGGACGAGTGTCTTTGGTGTTTCAGTCCAAATGAAGGAATCAACCGCATTTGCAAATTGGGATTCCTTTTTCTACTTTGATGCTGGGAGATGGTAAGCCATAGATGGCACCTGCGATAGGCTGATTATCCTTGAGGAGCAGGCGGGGGACAGACTCCGGGAGAAGTCGTCCAGTTCCGTAACATGAGAGGAATTCCAGTGTCACCCGGCCTTAGCTAATCTGTAATCATGATTCAAGGCAACATTGCAGAATTATGACTCACAGATGCAAGAGGGATAAAGGAGTTCATGATATTATTCCAGAGAGGAGAGAGGCGTGCGTGGCATGGCATGATCATTAGATCCGATGACACAGCCAGACAGCTCGCGCTGCCAAACCAAACAACATGGCCGTGGGGCCCTAACAAAGGAGACACTTCCAGAGACCGAGGGAAAGACGGGTAGAGAAGACCAGAATCTCAGTGGAAAAACCTGCTGAGTCTGGATATATATTTGAAAATATAACACAAACACACAGAAAAAGCTATGGATGGAATTCCCTCCTAACACACACACACACACACATACACACTCTTACACTGTGGCTGCACACCAACACACACACACGGAAACAAAGACATGGACACACAGGGACATGGGTAAACACACATATACACATCTGGACATGGACACACACACACAAACTAGACTGAATCAATCATAGTAATACCCATAATGTTGTCATCAAGTTGAGTTGACATGGCATGTTATAGATTGGTTGTATCGAGTGCAAGTTGCATGTGGGTTCCATAAACCATTAAACCGTTGTTAGAATAATAATGTAAAGGACATGTCTGAGCACTGGGATATGGCCAATGTTGGATGAAATATGTTCTTACTGTTTGCTTCTTTTCTCTTTATGTTTTTCTAGTGTGTTAAAGAGAGGCACCCCCATCAGCAGAGTCATGCAGAAGAGGCATGACAGAAGAACGAGCCAGATCGAGCCAGCCTTCCCTCTTGTTTCCTTCTTTCCTTCCTTCCTGTCTGCCTTCCTTCCATCCTTCCCATGCTCCTTTCAAAGGGCAGTACATGATAAACTACAGTCCATTTACAGTTTCTATTTTAGGTGGTTGCTCGGTTACTTTAGCATATGTCGGTTTGTCAGTGGTTTGTCGGCTTTATTTGGGTTTAATTGTGCACAGAGAAATTAAATAATGTACAGTAACTGAAAGTATTTCAAATAGTTTTTGACCAAGGTCTGCTTAATATATGATTGCTGATGTTGGCCTGCTACGGTTAGGTCGAGTGAAGTTGTAATTAGTTTCAGCTACACAGGCCACACAATGAGTTGTTTAAAACTAGCTCTATAGCCACTACTGCCAGATGCACATTCATGATAGGACTTACTATTGAGAATGTTCACTTTTAATGAAACTGCCACCGAAACTACAGTGTTTTGACATAACTGTGACACACCTTTGATGACATTCCCTCATGTCACCACCCTTTCACATCTCGTTATAGTATGAATAAAGGATTTTAAATTCCTGTGGGGATCCCAAGGCCAAACGACTCTTAAACTAAAACAACATGCTCTCTCCCCATACCACAGAATCCCATTCGACTGACATCACAGCTGATCCATATGTCCACACTTACTCAACCCACACTTAATATTGGTTGTGTGTGTGTGTTTTCGTTTGTACGCACAGCCTATGCCTTGATTGTGCCTAATGAGCTTCAGGAAAAGTATGCTTGGGATGGATCCATGCATGTGCAGTTGTAACTCATGCTGTGGAGTGAGGTGGCTCTTGGGTGGTGGGAGTTGTGTGTGTGTGTGTGCTGGTGGATGTGGATGATTGTGTGTCCTGGGTCCCAGGTCCCCTAGTCGGGGCACTGGCTTGGAATGTTTTAGCTCTGTTTCCCACCAAGTGGAGCTCTTTGATGTGGCACCACGGGCCAGGCTACTGGTCCCTGATGGGGGACTGGGCCAGGTGGGATGAAGGGGGAGGGGGGGGGGGGGGGGGGGGTACTCCATGCCCAAATGCTTACACCGCACTAACCACCAAAGGACTCTATTCATCAAAAAATTCTCCAAAGAAACACACATATGCAAATGCAACACACTTGAACACCCACATATGAATATGTACAGGAACACACACTCAAACCTCAAACCACTCCTCAACAAGCCAGTTCACGAGGATCACTTTCACAGCCAGCAGGCTATTTGAGTAATAACCAAACCAGATGCTCTTGGCAACTGAAGTTATAGTTGTTGATTTAATGAAATGCATGCTCAAAACAGCAACAGACCACAGTGTTTTAACACCAGTGTTAGGGGTACGGTACATTATGTGATGGGTATATCTCAGCGGTAGAGTATTTGACTGCAGATCAAGATGTTGCATCTGATTGCCCCCCCCCAAACCCCCTTAGGTCTCCAACGTGGTGGAGACCTGGTCTGGATCCTTCCTGAAAAACCCTCGGGGTGCCACAGGATCGACAGGGTACACAGTGGGAATTGTAAAGAGAGAGGAATGTGGTGAAGTCACCACGCAAATATTTCCCAGTCTATAAATGTGACAACATTTCTATGGAAAGCATACTTTTCTCCCGCTCTCATTCTCGTGCTCCTGAGTGAGCGGCGTCTGTGATTGGCTGCTTGGACTTGGCCTCTGAGCCTGCACTGGGCCACTTGGACTGTTTCAAGCAGAGTCCCTCAAGGTGTCTGGGATTAGATGAAAGGAGAACGTACACATTGAACAGAGGCCCTCGCTTCTTTAAGAGGTACTTAAGAAGTCGTTCTTGGCTCACTGTTTGAAGCTCCCAGGTTTAGACTTTTCCCTATGGATATGTATGTTTAGTTGGGATAATCAATATATGGTATGACACTGAGTAGATAAGAACTTAATTCTTTCTTCTGCAGAATAATCTAACCGTAACCGTCAAATCTGAGGTTTTGAATAAAGTAGTGAATGAAGAAAACTTGCCAGTCAGTGAGTGGGCATGGTCATTGACAAACTACTGGTGAGACCTAACCTTGTTGTTGGGTGGTGGTAGATGGGGCAATGCACTGGCCCTTTACGGCTTGGTAACAGCTTTATAAAATATAGAGCTCTCCTATTGCAGCCCATGGGAAAAGGGGTCTGTGGCGAGAAAAACACACGCTATTAGGGACCCCGTCTCGCTCCATTTGGCAGGACATAAACCACCAAGAGCCAGAGAGAGAGAGAGGACCCCCCCCCTCTACCCTCCGCCCCTCCACATTCCCTAGACTTCATATGGGACCTTAATGGAAGCCAGTCCATCTCCTAGTCAAGACTTGACTGTGAACAAAAGCCATTACTTTGTAATACATTAAAGTCCCTCCTTAGTGAAAGGTAATGGTTTGAACTTACACTGGGCTAGCTTGTTAGGTGATTAAAGGCTCTCTGTAGGGATTCGTTCACGTGTGCTTGTCCAGGAGAGTTAGTGGATGGGAACCAGGTATTGGAAAAGGGCATCTTTCAGGGTAAAGTTTAAGGACTGTGGACTTGCCTCAGAGGGACAAAGGTGGCTGAGAGTGTTAGCTGGAGCTGAGGGTGATTGGCTGAGAGTCTTAGCTGGAGCTGAGGGTGATTGGCTGAGAGTCTTACCTGGAGCTGAGGGTGATTGGCTGAGAGTCTTACCTGGAGCTGAGGGTGATTGGCTGAGAGTCTTACCTGGAGCTGAGGGTGATTGGCTAAGAGTCTTACCTGGAGCTGAGGCAGCGGCGGAGGGAGTAGGAGGCCCCTCCTCCACAGGTGCGGGAACACTCGCTCCAGGAGCCCCAGGCGTCCCACAGCGTGTCCCGGTCCTCCTCTGAACGCGCCGTCCGGGAGCTCTGCACAACCACAGGAGGGAGGGGCTTCAGAAACACACACTCTCACACAGGAGGGAGGCTTCAGAAACACACGCTCTCACACAGGAGGGAGGCTTCAGAAACACACACTCTCACACAGGAGGGAGGGGCTTCAGAAACACACACTCTCACACAGGAGGGAGGCTTCAGAAACACACGCTCTCACACAGGAGGGAGGGGCTTCAGAAACACACACTCTCACACAGGAGGGAGGCTTCAGAAACACACGCTCTCACACAGGAGGGAGGGGCTTCAGAAACACACGCTCTCACACAGGTGGATCAAGACTTATCAATGAATCTGATCTCAATTTAAATGACTCAGAAAGGGAAGTTGTGCTAGTTTGGTACATTTTGACTAGATGAACTTCAGAGCTTCTCCAACCACGTCCTTACATTCCGAAACAGATGAACTTAAACTCCACTAAGCAGGCAGTGAGAGAGTATGCTGAAGGGAGGTATGTTAAAAGACCAACCGGAAATAATCTAAGATCTCAGCTTCCCACAAAATATTTAAGTCAGATGTCCGAATCATCTTTTACATTGTGAAATGGAATGCATTTGAACAAGTTCCAGTCTTAACTATTTCCTTTGTATTTCTGTTATAATTTCCCCTCACCACATCAGGAAGCAGAAGAAGTGGAGATAATAGTTTCGATCCAAGATCAATATTATGAAAAGATGAAATACACGCCTGCGAGGATAATGAGCATCTCAGATGTACCATGACGGCCAAATACCGAAAGCTTGCTTGCTTCTTCTCTCTCCCCTTTTCTCCCTCTTCTCTCTCCTCATCCATCTACCCACCCTCTCTCCCCCCTTTATCTCTCCTCTTCGCTCCATCTCTATCTCACATCAAGCTTTGTTTTCACATGAGACCTATCGCTCATGGAGTGACTCGTTTTGCTCCCAGGCAGGTGTTTATTTGAACGGTGTCAAGTGATCAGTGTTGTCATGTGAGAGGGATTGTCTAGCAATTTGTGGGAACTGTGTGTTTCTTTCTCCAGACCTTGGCCTTCCCAACGCATATTGCACAATAACATATGAAGGATTGGTCTTGTCATGTCCATACTGCATGTAATAATACAATATGATAGAATATTCTAAAAAAAAGCACTCTCTTGGACTAGTAACAGATCTTTAATAATGTAATTGAAACTTCTAATTAAAACCAGATGAGAACACCAATATGGAACCTTCCATGGAATTCTACAGAATGTACAGTGTAGAGACTCCTGAGGAAGAATGGAATCCTCACAAAGCACTAAAATCACACACCAAACGTGCCAATGTATGCTGACTCATATTTCATGATGTCACATGTATTATTTCATACCAGTAAATCCCACACAGAGATATTGATCAACTGGACACACAGACTTTTCTGAAAGACACACAACTTTGTCTGAAAAAGGAAATTGAGCCAGGTGTCTGCTAAAGTGGAAATATAAATCTGTTAAAAACAGAAAACGAGTTGTCACATATTTGTGTTTTAGCCCTTGCTTCTTCTACAGCCTCTACCCTTACTCACTTTATATGGAACACACACCCCTCCTAGTTGACTGGCACATAAGATCAATGTAAAGGTGGCATGCCTACTAAGTGAGAGCAGAGGGCAAGCCCAGGGTAGCCTGTCAACGTGTTCTGATCAGTAGCATATTCATCACAGTACACAATGATTCAGCTGACACATACTAAGCTACCTACAGAATAACAAGCGTATAAAAAGTAGCCCCCTTTCACCTGTCCCAAGCAAAGAGTGAAGGTTACTGTACCAGGATCAGAAGTGCTGCCAGCAGTGTCCTGCCTGCAGACGAGTGCTTGTCCATGCTCACAGGAACGTATGTGTATGTTTTTAGAGGTGTGTGTGTGTGTGTCTGGAAGCCGTGCACTTGGTTTCCCACTTGGTGTGACTCAGTGTGTGTGGGTGCGCGCGTGTCCTGGCCGTGGCTCCCTGTCCGGAGCTCTCCCTCTCCTCACTGTGCTGGGGAACGCTGCGATGGGAAGGGGGCTGGACGGCAAAGCCCCCTTCCAGTCACCAGGACCGGCCTTCCAGCCAATCAGAGGACGGTTGAGTTGTGTGTCAGAGCCAGCCAGCTGTAGACGAGCCACAGGTGTGCATGTGATCACAAAACCTACAGGCTTCCACATACAGAGATCTCCATCGCCCTTTTCTCTTCTACCTTCATTCTCTGCTCCCCTCTCTTTCTCCCTGTGCTCTTCCCTCTCTCCTGCTAGTCTTGACTCTGCCAGGAACTGGGAGTTCTTAAAGCGGCAACATTGTCCAACATAGAATCCTAATCTTGGAGAACTGGAGCATAACTTAGCTTGTACTTTATCTAAAGTACAGTAGACAGACTCAATCTGAATTCACACACGCACACATATACTGTACACAGACACACACAAGTTGGACTTTCAATGGGGCCTTTCATAACATCTGGCAGTCCACGTTAGCACGTTTGCACAGGGGAAAGGGGAGTGCATACCCAGGTGTCTCCTGGTGGGACAATACCAAGACCTATAGAAACCCACTCACCAGAACCATGATCATGCCCTCACCAGAACCATGACCATGTCCTCACCAGAACCATGACCATGACCATGCCCTCACCAGAACCATGACCATGACCATGACCATGCCCTCACCAGAACCATGACCATGACCATACCCTCACCAGAACCATGACCATGCCCTCACCAGAACCATGACCTCACCAGAACCATGACCATGACCATGCCCTCACCAGAACCATGACCATGCCCTCACCAGAACCATGACCTCACCAGAACCATGACCATGACCATGCCCTCACCAGAACCATGACCATGCCCTCACCAGAACCATGACCTCACCAGATCCATGACCATGACCATGCCCTCACCAGAACCATGACCATGCCCTCACCAGAACCATGACCATGACCATGCCCTCACCAGAACCATGACCATATCCACAAGAGGATGAGAGACATACCTGGTCACACATGATTGTAAATAGCTGAGTGGCCTTTACATAAACAGAACAGCTCTATGAGGCAGTGTGGGCAGAAAAAAGTGTAGATATAAATGAATTATGTGCACCCTTCTTCACATATCAGCTATATAAAAGTACTTCAGTTAATGTGTGGTGCACAGAAAATGTCTCCTCACACCTCATGTGGGATATTCTTAACAAGCAGACTACTTTGCCTACAACCCCCTTCTCTTAAAAGTATGTTCTGATGTCAAAAAACCACTCCCAATCAAATGCACCACAATAAACTAAACAGATACATAATTGCAATCAATTTAAGGCAAAGAGGAACGAGCGGTCAATGCCTAAACAAATAATCAGTCCCCCTAATCACAGCCTGTCGTTCATGACATGCACACACACACACATTATGCAAACACGGCATAAGCACGCACGTGTAGACACACGCTACATGGAGAGAGAGAGAGGAGAGGGAGAAAGAGAGAGCATTTTAAAGAGAGCCAAAGTGTGGGAGAGAGAGAAAAAGAGAGAGAAAAAGAGAGAGTTTATGCACAGACGTAAAGGGTGATCAAGCAATACAGTCTCACTCCTGTAACTATCTACGCAGGAAAAAGGATTACTCAGTTTCCATGTGGAGAAACTAGATCGCTAATAGCAATAATGTACAGAAGTGAAGTCTGCTGTACCACAAGATTGGTTTGGGGGTCGATTCCACAGATTCCTGTGGGCAGAGTTAGATAGTCATACCCCTGAACACCCTACTGTGAACTATTTACTTTTCTGGTGAAGATCTAGAAAACCTTTGTTTAAACATGGAAGTCGATCCTTAACAGTTTTTAAATTCCATAAGCAAAACGGTGTGGGGGTTTTTCTCATGTTTCAAACATACTCGACTGAAATAGCCTGCTACTGAACTTATACTATTCGGTGTTAAATATAAAGGCTAAACATGGCACTGAAAAGTTCAAGCAAAGCAATATCAAGGCAACTGCACTTAGCTAAAACGTCTCCCATCAGAACACATTAGACATAAACATCAGCGTACAGTACGACCCAGACATCATTTACTCTGAAGAGAACGGTAACAAATGTAAAAGCTTTCCAGGGCTGTGCATAAAATGGTACACATCAGGAAAGAAGGTTTATGACCCACACTTGAACATATACCCCCCTCTTCAAACCAGAGGATTACAATAAATACTTAATTCTCAGACAATCAACCCAATACATTTTATGTCAGGCAAAAGGAAAACTGAAACCCCATAACACAGAGACTAGGACCAAACATGGGACATTAATCTTAAATCAGGCACTTTAATGAGCTCTATATGCTTGTTTCAGAGTGGGGGGAAACGGCATATCTCCCAATAAATGTATCTTTTATGGAACCTATCAAGTTCCGTGATGAGGCCAAATGAAAGTGGCCATGGGTGCATCTACATTTTGCTGTTATCTCTCTTCCACCTTCTTTGAAATGAATCTCCTCTTTCATCCTCGGCGCAATGTTAATGAACTGAAAGTGTAACATGCTAATTGAGTTGAGTTGGTGGAGGAGGTGAGTACTGGGTGAGTGGGAGTCCGAGGACATGAGGACCCTTTGCTCATACAGTCATGACGAGCAATAGCAGTGTTTTGTTTCGGACAGGGAGTAGGTAGTAATATGGAAATGACAGATTTACTGAGCCATAAACAAACCTACAGAGGAAACGGAATATGGGTCCAGGAGAGAGAGAGAGAGAGAGAGAGAGAGAGAGAGAGAGAGAGAGAGAGAGAGAGAGAGAGAGAGAGAGAGAGAGAGAGAGAGAGAGAGAGAGAGCGACAGAGGGAGAAAGACATGTAGGATGGGAGGCCACTTTAGGTAAATCATGTTTCATGCAGCAGAAAGATAAAGTGCCAAGCTGACCGGCTACAAGCCCCGTGTCCACTGGCACGGCTCACTAGGCTTCAGAACAGACAACCATCTCCCAGAACACTGCCGAGGGAAGGTATTCGTTCTGCCTGGACATGTGCTCCCCACAGCTAAAACTGAAAACAAAGAGATTTGTTTTCCAGCACTGTCCAGCCCTCATAAATAAGGCCATGTCAGCTTGGACGGCCTGAAATATCCGGTGGGATGTAAACTACTCAGAGGGCTTTGTGGATGGCAGAGGATTCTAAACCAAGAGAGGAGATGGCAGCACTGTAACTGATATGCCGACTGTTAAAGTAAATCCCCGTTTGATGGAGACATGCAGCTTTTGATGCTCTTAATGCTATCACTAAATCCTCCCTTTGGCTCAAACCAAAATGGGATGTAATCCGAGCAGACAATACAAAGTTTTTAATTCATTCCATTAGATGTAATCCATGCAAGTATTCGAAACCTTCACGCTAACATCTGAGGAGTTATTCACATCAGATGGTGCATCGAACACAAAATCTCATGATACTAATACGCAGAAAATCATCTTCGAGCCTCTTCACAGTTAAGTCTATAAACCCCCCTTTGTGGCCCCAGGGATATGGTATGTGATTAAAAATCTGCAGTGACATTTACAGTTTCCTGACACCCCACAGATCAACAGAGCGTTTCCTACAGCCATGTGTAGGACAGCTCATTCTTCAGCAAGCAGCTTATAGTTAAACTCCACTGTGGTTCCGCCCCCAAAAAATCCTAATCGACAGTCACTATGGTGTTTGGAAGAGATTGGTTTCCCCTCAAGGAGTCTCTGGTAAGACAGGTAAGCAGGCCATGTAAAGTTGCTCCACTGGCTAACCACTATGTTGCGTCTTGAGTCAGGTACTGTGAGGCTTGTTCAGATTGGGCCCCAGCAGTATTAGTTATAACCCTTTCACGTTGTCGTCTTCAATGCATTTCCATGGACCTTATGGGATTTTGCTTCGCTTCCAAGTTGTGTGACACTTCCCAGAAGACACCACTGTCAGATCCACATCTGACACACGTCCTCTGTTCTGGCAGCATGTCAGCCCGCCCATTTCC
Source organism: Osmerus mordax (assembly GCF_038355195.1). Taxonomy (NCBI): domain Eukaryota; kingdom Metazoa; phylum Chordata; class Actinopteri; order Osmeriformes; family Osmeridae; genus Osmerus; species Osmerus mordax. The sequence continues at coordinate 5,056,785 of NC_090072.1, read as the reverse complement.
TGTCTGGGTGACTCATTTGTTTTGGTTTCCAAATTTCCCACATAGCCAATTAGTTTAATTTAACGGTATTGGAGCCCATTCCTTATAGCCTCTGTATAGACCAGCTGCCTGAGGGTTCTAGATAGTACACCTGGGTTCTAGGTAGTACAACTGGGTTCTAGGTAGTACAGCTGAGGATTATACAGTAGGTAGAACAGGGAGTCTGTGCAGACATTCTAGTAGATGATGTCGTCTTTATTCTGACACAGTCAAACAAAAAGTCTGTAAGAAGACCCATAAAAAGTTCATGCTATATGGTGAATGGTTTTGCAGGGTTCACATGGCTTGTAAAAAAAGACCCCTAAGTGGATCAGGCAAGGTCAAATGTCAGGCAAGCAGACCTGGAGGAAGATGACAAGAAGCCAACCAAAACCTAAAGGCTGAAAGAAATGAAAAACAGACTGTACGGGTATTTACGTGACCAACTACTAGGTTGAGACTTTGTAGAATACCTTGGATTGTTTGGATCTTCTCCTCAGGTTTCAAGGGGTGACTGACCCAAAACATGCCATCTAAGATAGTCCTCACAATGGCAACAATCAATGCAACCAGATGAGTTCAGAAGTCTTCTTAGGAAGGAGGGGAGAAGCAGACCAAGGTGACGGTCATGAAGGATGGTCCCTCTGTAACGCTGTATGCTCGGGTGTTGTGTTCACATGCTCTGTTCTGTGCAGCTTCTCCTCGCAGTCCCCAAAGCTCTGGAAGCCAGCACGGCTGTCTCTCGCACACTGATGCACTCGTGCCTCAACCCCAGCAGCTCAATAAACAACCTTGGATGACCTGCTTTCCCATAAATCACCTTGAATATCACAACCGCCCCAGAATCAAGAGGTCTCTTTGAAGGCTCACGCTAATTTGAACACACACGTTTTTTCTTTTCGTTTTGTTTTGTTTCTTGACAGTCATTCTGCCCCCCCCCCCCCCCATGTCTTTCCAGGGTGCCGGAGTCGTCGACAGGCCTCAGAGCCCTTAACTGTCAGCACCTCGCCACTGGGCTTTGTCTCTGAGCACCCAGATGCAGACAGGAAATGATGTCACTGCATGCCTTTAGACGAACATTCCGAGCCCATATGCTTCTGTCATCAGCGCAGGGAAGCACCGTCACCGTGGACAGTGTGGGGAAAGACTCTCGGGAGATCGTTATGCATCATGCTAGGCTGTCCAATTAAAAACAGTGAATCACCCTGGCTTTCGTTAATGTGTCCACTGACAAAGGCCTTAAGTGAGAACAATCTATAATCTAATTTGTCTCCTTTATCTCTTGAACTATGGATCCACATACACTACCGTTCAAAAGTTTGGGGTCACCCAGACAATTTTGTATGTCCATGAAAACTCACATTTGTATTTATCAAATAACTTTCAAAATGAATAGAAAATATAGTCAAGACATTTACAAGGTCAATTATTATTATTAGAAATAATTATTTTTATTTGAAATATAAATTTTGTTCTTCAAACTTTGCTTTCGTCAAATAATGCTCCATTTGCAGCAATTACAACATTGCAGACCTTTGGCATTCTAATTCTAATCCTTCTAATCATCCATTAGTCTTCTAAGGCAATTAGCAAACACAATGTACCATTCGTACACATACAGTAATAGTTGCTGGAAATGGGCCTCTATACACCTATGTAGATATTTCATTAAAAACCAGACGTTTCCACCTAGAATAGTCATTTACCACATTAACAATGTATAGTGTATTTCTGATTAATTTAACGTTATCTTCATTGAAAAAAACAGTGCTTTTCTTTGAAAAATAAGGACATTTTTAAGTGACCCCAAACTTTTGAACGGTAGTGTACCAATCTGCCCACAAGTGTCACACACCCAACCTCCTGCAGTATCTAAAGTTAGATATTGAATTACACATGGGTTAAAAGTGTCTGCTTAATGAATACATACTTAATCATAATATTCCCATGTAATATTCCAAATGTTTCAGTAACTTGCTGGCTCTCTTCTCGTGTGCAGGTAAAAAAACTCGCCCCAAGTAGCTGTCCTTGTTTCCAGAAACCACAGGCCCATAAAGCACACAGCCTCAGGGTACCCTAAGCCCACTTGCCCACGGGGCACGTATGCTAGGTTTTCATCAAAGCTTTAATATAAACACAGCTCAGACAATGGCCCATCACTCTCTCCAAATGTCCCCTCCAGATCTGCCGAATGGTGAACGACAGCTTTAAAATGGCACTCAAGGGAATGCTGAGGGGTCGCAACAACGAAAAAGCTTCACAGGATTAGGACTGCAAGATAATGGCAAAGGAAAACAGCTGACACCACCACTGTGGCGGCCGAGGAGAGCCTGTGAGCGTCTCTCCTGCTAGCAGAGCAGCAGGGACACTGATCTCTGTCTACCATATGGAGAAATTCATCAAACCGTGGATGATATTTGGCCCTCTTCTGCACCTTCTTGTGTCTCGAGCGTTGTCAGCATCTTGCAGTACGACTTGACCGAGTCTGTACACACACTGAGTGCAAACACGTGGGAGTGTATGGCATGTGCGTGACAGTCTGTGTTATTATAACACGCTATAGGCTGTGTGTTATTGCGTGTAATACAATTTCGCAGCAGGTCTATGAAAACGTACATGTACTCACTGCAGAACTGGTGTTTGGATAAAGGTACTGTGTGTGTGTGCCTTCACATTGTCCTCCTCCTGACCTTCCCTTGGCCCACAGGACACACAATAAGATCGCTCCCTCACCTCGATGCAACACTGCTGACATCATTTCCACTACTCTGACATCATCTCCACTACTCTGACATCATCTCCACTACTCTGACATCATCCCCACCGCTCTGACATCATCCCCATTGCTCTGACATCATCTCCACTGCTCTGACATCATCTCCACTACTCTGACATCATCTCCACTACTCTGACATCATCTCCACTGCTTTGACATCATCCCCACTGCTCTGACATCATCCCACTGCTCTGACATCATCCCCTAGAAACAGACTCCCTTCACAGCTGCAATGACACTGTACCACATGACAGGAAGAGATTGTCTTTGTTGATGACATCAGACACAGGCCCTGCTAAGGGACAAACCAACAGGGAATTGTTAAATAGAGGAGAGGAAAATAAAGAGAGAAGCCTTTATAACTAAACAGTGTCATCTTGTGTACAATGTATGTATTGCAGGTCACCTATGAAAAACCATATGATAAATCACTTTCAGACTATCTGTCAAAAAAGATTTAAAGAATGTAACACACACATATTACTACGTTTGTAAGGGTTGATTGTATATATGATCTGACTCTTCTAAAGGACATACAATCTGTGTTTCCCAATGAACAGGGCCATAATGCAGCACCAGTTCCAAACCTTCATCCTTGCTCACCCCTCCCTCCCTTCACCTTCTCCCTGAAAAAGTTGAGGAGGGGAGAGTGTCTGACCCTGTCATTCAAACCCTTTTTCTTGTCCTATGCTTTTTATCTGTATATCCGTATGCAGTTCATCCAAAAAGCAGAACATGTTTCTTAGAAGGAGACACAAGAAGATATAATGTAAAAACAACCACAAATGTAATATAATAAAGTTATTCTCATGTGGTCAACTTCAGGTACGGATGGCTTGCTGAGCACAAGTAGCTTCTTGTAACTGTATCTTTAGTAGAACAGAGCGAGATCCTCTTAAGGGACAATGCATTCTGGGATGCCTGTCACCAGTCATTTCAAGTCAGTGGCATTACTAACATCTTGGGCCTCAGCCCAGATATCTAGGCTGTGTTTCACTACAATCCTCTGCTGTGTACTGTGGAACCATAAATCTAGTAGCTGCAACACACCTTCCTGGTTCTGGACCTATTCAGTGAACAGTCAATAGGATTCTGAACGCACCCCTGCTGTGGGGCGTAGCATGACCCTGAACCCTTCTATGCAATAATTCTCCATGGAAAAAACAGGGGGGAAAAGTCATTGGAAAATGGGTGATTATGCAATTATTTTGGTAGAATACAACATTGAGCCCCTCATTACCCGACCAGTGTAAACAGGCTCTTCAAAAAATCTCCATATTTTATTTACCCTATTGTTTTACATACTTTTTTCCCTTGAAATACGTACTTCTTGGGTCTGAGAAATCCACTCTCTCATTCCCATGACAACCATGCCAAAATGGCTCATCATCGTGCGTCACAGAAGAGGGATGAAGGAGATGAATAATGAATTGACACTCAGATATGGTGGATCATGTACACATTCATCTAGGAAGCTCTCAGACCTGTCCTCGCCTCAAGAACAGGAACCGCCCTCGGGAACACAGAGGTCTATGTGACCCCTTCCAACGCGGAGAAAGAGAGAGCAGAGATG